>NC_056744.1:1671281227-1671581227 GCF_019279795.1 Protopterus annectens | reverse complement strand
ATGTTTCTGAAGAAGTTCCCAGATGATAAATAAAAAGGGAATGAAAGCATAGTCCTTCTTCCTATTCAAGTACCTTTAGTAGTTTGTCAACCAGGTTTTGAGAATACGCATATATATATATATATATATATATATATATATATATATATATATATATACACACACATATAAATGAGAATATTTCTATTGCCCCATTATTAAATTAAGGTCTGCAAAACTATAGACCCGCTTTATGTCTTCTGCATTTTTATTGCCTTTCATTTTAGTGGTGTGCTTCCTACAGCCTTGGACTTTTATATGATGTATGCATATATATATATATATATATATATAGAGAGAGAGAGAGAGAGAGATTTACTTCATAACTCTGAAAGCTCAAAACACTGAAAATGAGAAAACATCATAATATAGAAGACCAAAACACTGAAACTTCAAAACACTGAAACTCAAAACACTGAAAACACTTATCATACATATACTGAGTTTAAACAACATAAATCATAGCACTTTCCACCAAATGTAAGCAGGAGGGCAAGCCCCCCTGCACCCCCACACCCTCTGGTACTTAAATATATCACCTCCAAGATTGGACTTAGTGGAAACTGCTCATAGGTTCATAGGTTAGTACTAGGCTAACTGCCCTTGCAAGCCATTTTAAGCCTAGCCAATTATCCCTTGTGAGATTCAAACCCTGCACCTTGTGTTTGTAAGGCAAACACCTTAACCATTAGGCCACTTTCCCTATGCTATGACTTATGTTGTTTAAACTCAGTATATGTATGATATGTGTTTTCAGTGTTTTGAGTTTTCAAGATTTTGAAGTTTCAGTGTTTTGACCTTTCAGTGTTATGAAGTGAATCTATATACACACACACACACACACATGTGTAGTTTATATATATATATATATACACACACACACACAAATATATATATCTACATCTACACACACACACCCACACACATAATGTATAATTATATATATTATACATATATTTTATATATAAATATATATATATATATATATATATATATATATATATATATATATATATATATATATATATATATGTATATACACACACACACACATATAATTTTATATATATATATATATATATATACACACACACACACACACACATATATGTCTATATATATATCTATATATATATATATATATATATATATATATATATATATATATATATATATATATATATATATATATATATATATGGATCCCTATCATATGATAGACATTTCATATGACTAAAGCTCATTTAACTGAGAACATAAGACTGAAATTTCAAAATACTGAAAAATCACTTGACTGAAACCCGTAATGCTGAAATCTTACAATGCTAAATTTCAATATTCTGAATTGTAAAGTGGATGATGTAGAACCATTGGGGGGTGTGGGAGGCATAGCACTCCACCCATTCTGGTTTTATATTATATATTCACTTAGAATATATAGGGCACAGAAGTTAAAATCCTACCTAGATGCAGTTTGGACAAGCAGTGATACATACAGACTGGTTAAGAATATCACAGTTTAGCTGATACACAGTAATTCTTAACCTAGTCAATAGAATGAGAAGATTAACAATAAGTAGAGACATTGCATCGTTAAACCTTTCTGTATAAGAAAATAGAGACCAATATGACAATCACACAAATTCTGAAGACAATTTACTAAGAAATTGAATTGTCAAGTCTTAATATGCCATCAGCTCTACAGCGTTATAGTACTATGAAGTGTTAGTCTGTAGAGAGACATAGTCAACACAATAGACAGAGGTGATGGATTTGTCAGTAAGTGAAACAAAGTAATAGCACAGTCTGCTGGAGAGGTTAGTCTGGTGCAGACACCGATATGCTTCTGCTAGACTAACCGTAGAAGTCATTAGATTTATTCTCCTCATGTTTGAAAACTTTCACTATGTTTGGATTCTGTGAGTTCAGCAGATGTGTTCAGTGCCATGACTGCAGATTTGTACATGTAATCAATACATTTTAAAAGACCTGTAGAGGTACTGTGATTTGGTCGAAAACCATTTTAGTTGGCTAAGGAGCTCAATGGTTGTTAGGTATTGGAGAACTTTCACTATGGTTAGACCTGAGGAGCTCAGCAAATTTATTTGCAGTCCCACGACTGCAGATCTAAACAAGTACTCAATTTTGAGGATGACCATGCCTCCTACAGAGTGAGGAATATATCATCATGGTTTACATATCATTTGTCAAGTATAAAGCACATCCTTTGTTTGCGTGTTCAATCAATTCAATACTTTTTAGAACTAGTCAATCATCCCAAAATTGAAAGTTAAAGCAGGAAGAGCAAATTGATTTTTTAGCTTGGACTTTATTCCTAGATGTCAAGGCAGTTTTCAACATCGGTTTTTGTTTTCTGAAATACTCCTGAGCTTTACTCTCATTTGTTCTTGTTTATATTTGGCCCTTCATCTATTCCCAATATTATACACTCTCACCTGCTCACATTCTAAATATCCAGTTCCTGTCCTTGTGCTGCAGTCTTCCAGTTTTAAATGGGCTTTTGCACATTTATCAAGACCAAATGTCATTTTTATATAAACGGAGGAAATTTTAAGCATTTGCAGTTGTGCTTTCAACTCCTCATCTGACGAACTATACAATTTTAAGTAATCCACAAAAGTAGATGATACATCTTTAAACAAGGATATTTTGTGAGAGAAATTATAACAAAAAGTAAACAGCTTAATGGGTTAAGGACAAGACAAGACAAAACAGGAGCACTGACAAAGAATCACTCTGGAAAATCCTCTTAGAATTTTAACCCTGGGATAATAATTTATAATTTGTCATGGCTCAACTGCAAATTAGACTGCCATTCTTCCATGGTCACTGTAATGTAATTGATTAATGTAGGGTGTATCTTACAAATCTGTAAGCATTCCTTTATCCATGAATGTGGGATCCTCTCAAATTACTTCTAATCTATCCATGCCTTACCAACATTCTTCCACTTTTTCCAATTTTCTTTTATGGCTTTATTTAGCAACAAATGACACTTTGTTCCATTTTACTTTCTTTTATTATACAGCCACAACTGATTTTTTTCTAAAATACTATAAACTTTGTTTGCATCGATTCCAGTATATAGTTTGTATATTGTCCAAAGGCAAGTTTTTGGTCTATAGTTCTTAGGCTGGCTTGCGGGTTCACTTTTAAGGAGGAATATAATTTTTCCTGTTGTTAACCAAGTCAGTGGCTGCTTGGAATCTGTATATAAGTAATTTTTACTCAGGGATAAATCTTTGTATAAACATATTAATGCTTTTAGATAGAAGTTGGGTATTGCACCTTGGCCTGTGGTTTTCCATTTAGGAGCTTTTAATTCTGTTCCAGTTTCTCTGGATGTTACTTCTTCATCCCATTTCATATCCTCTACATTGCAGCTCCTATTTCTTTTAACTCTTCTGCCTATTCAGCATTTTTGTTATTTGTAAAAGAGTCTTTATAAATACTTCTTCAAAATGTGCCCATTTCTCCTCCTTTTGGTGGAGTTTTTATTCCTTACAATTTGTTTCCTAGTTCCCAATACAACATTTTTTTGGTCATGAATGAATTGCTTATCTTATAGTTTTCCTTTACATTTATCTGTTTTTTTTTCTGCTTGTGTGGATATTTTTAGCTTATCAATGGAAATAGTATATGATAGATTCTGGTCTGTTTTGATACTTGTTGCTTTACCACATCTATCTTTCTAAAGATTTTTGAAGATCTGTTGACAACTTGCAGTTGTGCTTTCAGTTCCTCATGTGATGAGCTATACAGTTTTAAATTATCGACAATGAGAAGATGAGAAGTCTTTACACTTTCTTGGTTTCTAGGAGCCAAATTATAGCCATGGCTTAAGCTGTTAAGTAGACACATTAATGGGTTATGGGCAAGGCAGAATAGTAGCAGTGAGAGAGTCACCCTGGAATAGCCCCTTGAATTTTTATCCCTGGGATAATCATTTGTCCTTTATCATAGCTTAATTGCAAAGTAGTCTTCCACTGTTTCATGGTCACTGTAATGTAGTTGATCAGTGTACGGTGTATCTTACACATTTTTAAGCACTGTTTTATCTATGAATGTGGGGTACTATTACATGCTTTTTTGTAGTCAACCCATGCCATATTTAGATTTTTCCCCTTTTTACAGTTCTCCACTATGACTTTATTTAACAAATGATCCTTTGTTCCATATTACTTTCTTTTATTGCCCTTTTGTTTTATTGCCATAATTGAGTTTTCTTCTAAATGACTATAAACTCTATCAGCATCAGTTCCAGTCTATAGTTTATACGTTGTCAGAAGGCAAGTTATTGGTCTATAGTTTTTAGGGTAGCTTACAGGTTCACTCTTAAGTAGGAGCATTGTTTTTCCTGTTGTGAGCCAGATCGGTGTCTGTTCGGAATGCGCATATTAATAGTTCTTACTCATGGCTAAAGGTTTGTGCAAAGATGTAAATAGTTTTAACCAGAAGATAGGTACTGCATCTGGGCCTGGTGTTTTCCAACTAGTGGCTTTTCTTAACTTTGTTTCAATCTCTCTGGTTGTTAGGTCATCCCATTTTATATATTGTACCTTTTATTTCTTTTGTCTATTTAGTATCTTTCTTATGTTCCACAGAATTTTCATAAATACTTCTCCAAAATATATTTATTTCTTCTTTTTTGGTGGTCTTTCAATTCCTTTTACCGTGTTTCCCAATTCTCTAGAAAAATTTTTGGGTCATCAATAAGTTGCTTATTTTTTACTTCCCTTTATATTTATCTGCATATCTTCTACGTTTTTTTACCTATGCTGAGATTTTTAGTTTATTTCTGAAAGTGGATGACCAATCCTGATCTGTTCTAATATTAAACATTGCTTTTATCGTGTCTATCTTTCTAAGTATTCTTGTCTTAACTGCTTTATAGTTTTCTCTATTTGATACTTCCACAATGGTATTTAAATTCTCCCCTTCCTTCTCCTCACTACCTTGTGATATTGTGGTACAACTTGGTATCAGTTATTAATTTAGCTGCACAGTAATGTATCTTGTTTACTTCTGTTATATCACAAGGAACTCTATGGATAGTCCTAATTACTGTGTTAATTTGTTTTATCAAACTTTTGACTTTCTGGGTTGTACTGACCTTCTGCAGTCTATTTCTTTCATTGATTTTAATATGTCTATCTATCTTCTTTCGGCTTTTTCCTGGTTAGGGGTCGCCACAGCGGATCACCTGTCCACTCATGATTGGCAGTGGAGTTTTACAGTGTCGAGTTGCCAGCCCGGCGCCCAACCTTCCACAGAAGGCACACACATGCACGCACTAACATCTAGGGCCAATTTAGAGTTGTCCAATCCATCTACAGCATGTCTTTGGGATGTGGGAGGAAACCGGAGCACCCAGAGGAAACCCATGCGACCACAGGGAGGACATGCAGACTCCGCACAGAAGGCACCCCAGCTGAGGATCAAACAGGAGAACCTCTTGTTATGAGGTGGCAACGCTAACCACTGCACCACCGTGGCTGCCCTCTATCTATCTATCTATTGATCTCTGTTAAATCAAGCAACTCTTCTCTTAGCTTATTTTCTTCTAAACTGAGGGCACATTTTTTTTGCTTTCAATTTCCAGTGGGCATTCTATAGAAAGTTGAATAGCATCTTCCTAAGCCACATTCTCTTCAATTTCATCCTGTGCCATCCGTTGCTCTGACATATAGGAACTTACTGGCTTATCACTTCTCAACATTGACTGTGTCAGAGTTTCCAGTTTCCTGTTCCTTCCCTTGCTGTCCAGCTTCAGGTGAACATTTGCAATTGTTTCCTGTGGAAGGCTCAAAAATATCTTCATAGGGCACCTGACCAATTGCTTCCCATTCCACTGGTTTCCCCTTAATTTGGATGTCCATCTTGTTGTGGTGCATTCTGAATTGGATTTTCTACACTGAATCCTTCAATTAGCAGGTACATAACCTCAGTTTCTATTTCTTTAACTTCTCCACTACTAATCTTCTTGCATACTTTTCCTCTTTGTCTTATTTTTTGCAATGTAAACTTTGTCCATGCCTGGATTCCTTTGCTTATATTTCTCTTCAAATATCTTTGGTGCTGCTCTTTTTGTATAGATTAGTTTTGCTTTCTCCTTTGCATAAATATTATACCATATTAAATCTCTTTTTCTTTCCCATGTCCATATTTCTTCTTCAGATGTCTCCAGATCTTCCTGATTCTCCTTACTTTGGGAACTTGTTCCATTATGCTGTGATGTAACTTGTGTTAGACCTTCTACACCAAATCCTTCACTTCGCAGATACTCCATAACTTCAGCTTCTTATTTTTTTTAACTTCTACTTTACTAATCTTTTTTTTTCTACATTCCCTCTTGGTGATATATATTTTTTATTGAGAAATTTTCCACATCTGGATGCCTTTGCCTGGATTTCTATTTGAATATCTTTAGGGCTGTTGTCTTTATATTGATTGATTTGGCTTTCACCTTTGCATAAATATTACACCATATCAGATCTCTCTTTCTTTCTCATGTCCATATTTCATTTTTATACTTTTCAAAAGTCTCTAGGCTTTGTTGTTTATATTTTCATTTTTCCACACAGATCAAAGTTTCTTGGTATATGTACTGTTTTTCACAAATCAGTTGTATTAATGAACATAATTTTTATTTGAAGCTTCTGACAGTTTTTCTTGTGGAAGTATTTTTCTTTCCTCTAATTTCTCTCTTAATCTTTTTGTACATCTTGTGACTGGAAATTCTGGGCTTTTTACATAATGGTAACAATACATAATTTGTTTTTTATCCTCAGTAGTCAACTCTTTTGTCTTTATGGCTCTTCTTTGGCCTATCATTTTTTGTGATTTTTGGGGAGTATTGCTTCAACAGGGTGGCCATCCTCCCCCTGGGCCTAGCCTGGCCCCATTGTATGAACGTTTCCATATTTTGAGGATTCTACATTTGTCATTTTTTCCAGTCCTGGCACCAGTGTGAATACCAGGATTGGGCACTTTTTTATCCTGGGTCTAGTGTACCCAGCTATCTTTTTTAATTTTTAACCTACTTCTGTCCATGATGTGAGCTATATAAATACAGTCTAGATATCAGTGTGGTATTGGTGAGATTTTGTGAAAAACAGGGTCCACCTTTTGAAGGTACTCACCAAGACTTGAGTATGAATTCAATTTCAGCAATACTACTTTCCTTTGCTTGCTGACTCATCCTCTCTGCATTCGGACCCACAGTCACTGTGTGAGAGTTCTGGTGGTATTTTAGATAATACTTTTGTGTAAAAGACTTGCCACATTCAGCACATTTGTATGGTTTAATCCCTTTGTGAGAGTACTGATGGTGTACCATGTCTCTCTTTTGTGTAAAATACTTATCACATTCAGCACATTTGTATGGTTTGGTCCCCCTGTGAGAGTACTGATGCTGTATTAGCCGTTCCTTTCGTGTGAAATGCCTATCACAGTCATCACATTTATATGGTTTAATCCCTGTGTGAGAACTTTGATGGTGTGTTAGATGGTGCTTTTGCCTAAAACACTTATGACATTCAGCACATTTATATGGTTTAGCCCCACTGTGACAGTACTGATGCTGTGTTAGATGTTCCTTTCGTGTGAAATGCCTATCACATTCACCACATTTATATGGTTTAATCCCTGTGTGAGAACTTTGATGGCGTGATAGATGGTGCTTTTGTCTAAAACACTTATCACATTCAGCACATTTATATGGTTTCACTGCTTTGTGAACAGCATAATGCTGTCGAAGATTGCCGAAATGCCTGAAACACTTGTTGCACTCAGCACACTTATATGGCTTGCCCTCTATGTGAGAAGCAAGATGACTTCGAAGAATGCTGGGACTTGTGAAAGACTTACCACATTCAGCACACTTATAAGGTTTGTTCCCTGTATGAGTATTCTGGTGCAATTTTAGAGTTTCCTTTTGGGTAAAAGACTTGTCACATTCAGTACATCTGTATGGTTTAATCCCTCTGTGAGACTCTTGATGGGATTTTAGATGATGGCTTTGTGTGAAAGATTTACCACATTCAGGGCATTTATGTGGTTTATTCCCTGTGTGAGTGTCCTGATGTAATTTTAGAAGCTTCTTTTGTGTAAATAACTTATCACACTTATCACATTTAAATGGTTTAATCTCTATGTGGGAATACTGATGTTGCATTAGTGATCTTTTTTGTTTAAAAGATGTATCACATTCAGTACATTTATATTGTTTAATCTCTGTGTGAGAGTACTGATGGTGTACTAGGGTTCTCTTTCGTGTAAAACACTTATCACATTCAGTACACTTATATGGTTTAATCCCTGCGTGAGAGTACTGATGGTGTATTAGCTGTCGCTTCTGTTTAAAACACTTATCACATTCATCACATTTAAATGGCTTAATCCCTGTGTGGCAGAACTGATGGCGTACTAGGTATCTCTTTCTTGTAAAACACTTACCACATTCAGTGCACTTATATGGTTTAATCCCTGTGTGAGAGTACTGATGGTGGATTAGCTGATACTTTCGTGTAAAAGATTTATCACATTCTGCACATTTAAATGGTTTGATCCCCATGTGGGAGTACTGGTGACAAATTAGTTGTGGCTTTCGTATAAAACGCTTATCACATTGAGCACATTCAAATGGTTTAATTCCTGTGTGACAGACAAGATGCAATCGAAGATAGCTGGGATATTTGAAAGACTTAGTGCATTGAGCACACTTGTATGGTTTATTTCTTGTGTGAATGGCTTGATGGTTTTGGAAGCTTCTGGCACATATAAATGACTTATTGCATTCAGTACATTTGTACAGTTTCTTCTCTGTGTGAGATATTAGACTTGTGTCACATTCAGAATTCTTGCTGCAGTTGTGTTCTGAGTGAAGCTCTGGTAGAGAAGTGAGATTCAGCTTGTCATATCCCTTTTCAGGCTCAGTACACTGCTGCAGGTTCTCTGTTAGATGTAACTGGAATGTTCCTTTATCACATTTAAGGTTCATGTTGCTATGTTTCAAATGAAGCTGCGGTACAGTAGTGATAGGAAACTTGTCACAGACCCTCAAAGGCTGAGCACACTGCTGTAGGTTCTCTGCTGGGTGATGTAACTGGGGTCTTTCAAGTGATGGCTGCTGTCTACAGCTCATACTGTATTCCATGTATGTAATACCTAAAAAACAGATTAACTATTACTATTACTTTATTACAGCAAAGGAAACAACTATGTCAGACAGTTTCATCAGAATAACAAGAACATACTGTTTTAGCCAGTTAGAAAAAATTCCCAAAAAACAGAGAGGTCATAAACACGGCTCTGGTGTAGAAGTTTTATTAAATGCACAGGTTAAAAAGTAATTACATCATCAGCATCCAAAAGTGCCAACCCTCTGAGATGTTATCTCAGGCCTTCTGTCTTTATCATAACACAATAACTGTTTCAAAGATTTGTTCTTATAAGCAAAACCAGGTACCTCCCCCACTAATTCTTTCACCTTCTCATCTGCTATAAGTTTCCTCCAATTTCTATACATCACATCACATATCACCACATTATTAGATGTAAAAAGAATAATTACTCTACACCTGTTTCACTCTTTTGACTTGTCATTTCTAGAATAATAAGTCTCTGTTCTACGATCTGTAAAGAATGGTTTACCTTTACATCCTCTATCTATGTTACTGTTATCTAATGATAAAGTACATTCATTAACATTGTAACCGCTGTGTAAGAGATCATTCTCTAATTTTTTCAGAGCTGCCTCCCAATCTTCTACTGTGCTCATATGTCTTGACACTCTAAGGCCTTGTCCATTCACTATATTGTTTTATATATATATATATATATATATATATATATATATATATATATATATATATATATATGTGTGTGTGTGTTTGTGTGGCAGGTGCATGCACTATGTAATAAATTATTTTTCTTACATGACTTCCTATAAATAACTGTAGACATGTTATCACCCTCTTTCATAAGAACGTCCAAGAAATCTATACTAACTTTAGACCATTTGCCAGTGAATCGTAAAAAGTCTGTAGTAGTGATAATATAAGTAATAAAGTTTCCTAACTCTAGCTGTATACCTCTCTGTAACAAAAATACATCATCTATAAACCTTTTATAATATAAAATATGCCCTGAGTAGTCCTTATTAGTTATAATGTGTGTAGTTTCCCAATAAGCCATAACTATACTGAGGTAAGAATTTGCGCAGGGTGTGCCCATCACTATGCCTTTCTTCTGCAGGAAATTTTTGTAGTTGTACAAAAACACATTATTCATCATAACCAACTCTAGCAACATGGTACACAAGATTTTATCTTGAGCCATATCACTGGTACTGGATAAAAAATGTCTAACATACTCTTTGCCAGTTTCATTACAAATCATTGTAAATAAGGTTACATCAAGCATCACAAATATAAAATCAGAGACATAATTACTAAAAAAAAAAAAAAAAAATTCAGATAAAGAGGAAAGAAAATGCTCTGTATCTTTCAAAACAGTACTGGCAATGTCCACTATTGGTCTCGGTTGTTTCTCTATAAATATTGATGCTGATTCTATTAGCCAATCACTGTTGGAAACAATGCATATCTTAATGGGGGATTTAGTAGATCTGTGTGTACTTTGGGTAAGCCCCTAAAAGAGGGAAATACTGGAGTTTCAACTAAAAACATCAAATTGTCATACAGACCTGCATGGCCATTCTTGATAATTCTATTAAGTTGTTCATTTGTCAGGGGAGCATACATTTCATCATCACTTAACATCTCTGAAATTTTATTTTCATACATATCACAATCCATAACAATAGCTTCCCCTTTATCAGCCGGTCTTATGACTATTTTGTCATTATTCTGAAACATGGTGACAGCTCTACATTCTTCAACAGTTAATTGTAAAAAAGCCTTTCCTTGTTTCCCAGTATTCATCAATGAATTTTAAGCATTCTCACAAGATTTATCAAATGTTTCTAGCAATGGGCGTAGAGTTGGTACATAAGTACTCGGTTTCCTAAAACTAAATGATCACTTCCATCCCTATACATCAACTTCAACATCACATTCCTAACAAATAATTTGATATCAATAATAAGTTCAGAGATATCAGTTCATAAGGAAGGAATAAAAGACCAACCTTTTTGTAAAAGAGACTCTTTGTACTTAATTTAGGTCTAGAAATATTTAACACTAATTGGAATTCACTTCTCTTCATGTTTTTTTCTGTTCTGGTCTCCACTTTGTTTTGTCCGTCGACGTCTTCTGTCTTTTCCTCCCTCTGGTGTTGGATCTCTGTCTTGGCTGGTAATTCTTGATTGGTAATGGGAAACAGGGAAAACACAGATTATTATTTGAAATGGGGGGCTTATTAGTTTTCCTTCATACATCAGCAGAAATGCAAGGAGCATTTGGTTTTGATTGAGGCGGCTAGACGCGATATTGTCAGAAGCAGCATAAGACAAGAAAGGAGGCATATTATTAGTTGTTGATGGTGTTGGTACATCAGCAGACGTACAAGGAACGCTTAATGTCAATTGTAACTGGATAAACACTGTATTGTCAGAAGCAGCATGAGACAAGTAGGCACATTATTGGTTGGTGGTATTGCTTCCTCAAATCTCATTGGTTGTCTTGGCCAGCTTCCTCAAATCTCATTGGTTGTCTTGGCCAGAAGAAAAAAGTACAGTTTTGTACCTACCATAAATGTAGATGTTCGAAGATCCACATTGCTGCAGTCCTTACACTTGGGGTAGTCCGCTGTCCTCGGTCGGCCCGAATATCAAAGTATAAGGCTGACGTCGGTCAAGGCGCATTTGACTGACATCAGGACGTCAGGGTACAAATGCGCATGACTGACGTCATATCCTCAGTCTTTTCTTGCCCCAGATGTCAGAAGACCCTAAAAAGAAAGGTCAAAACCAAAAGACAGCAAACAAACAACCAACCATCCTAGCACTAAAAATATGTACAATATATACAATATACACCATATTGACAACCCAACCCACACAACCACCTCTAACTACAGAGGGGAAGGAGGGAGGGTAAATTGGACTGCAGCAATGTGGATCTTCGAACATCTACATTTATGGTAGGTACAAAACTGTACTATGTTGTTCATCTCACATTGCTGCAGTCCTTACACTTGGGTAGAATCCCAAAGCAGAGGTAAGGGAGGATGGCCAAACTATAAGGAAGCAGGAGCTGCCAAAATGCCCTGCAAAACAGCAGTGGCAAAACCAGCCCTAGATTTAGAATAAAGTGGTAGGTGATAATGCCTAGAGAAAGTATGTACTGAACTCCAAGTAGCTGCCTCCAAAATATCCTTAGTTGCCACCCCCCTCAAAAAAGCTGTCGAAGTGGCAGTAGCTCTAGTGGAATGAGGCCTAATCCCAGCTGGAATCTCCTTGCCATGATGGGAATAACAGAAAGCAATGCAAAACCCAATCCACTTAGAAATAGTTTGTTTTGACACAGGCTTGCCCTGAGAACTCAAAGCAAAAGAAACAAATAACTGCTGAGACTGCCTGAACCCTTTAGTTCTGTCCAAATAATATCGCAACTGCCTGTGTACATCTAAAGTGTGCAAAATCTTTTCCCCTTTATTTTGGGGATTTGCATAAAAAGTAGGCAAATGAATAGTTTGGTTTAAAGCCACACTAGAAACCACTTTAGGCATAAAGGAAGGATTAGTACGTAAAGATACCCTATCCTTATGGAAAATTAAGAAAGGCTCAACCGCCATAAGGGCCTGCAACTCAGAAACCCTTCTTGCAGAGGTAATGGCCAACAAAAAGCAGTCTTCCATGATAAATATTTCAACTCGGTAGTAGCTGCAGGCTCAAAAGGTTGTAAAGTGAGTTTCTCCAACACAAAATTGAGATCCCAAGCAGGAGTAGGAGCTCTACGTGGGGGTCTTATATTCTTTGCCCCTCTAAGAAATTGCTTGAACAAAGGATGAGAAAACAATGGTGGGTCACAATCATAGTGAGCGAAATTGCTGCAGCATGAACCTTAATAGAAGAGAAGGACAAACCTTTGTCCAGTAACTCAGTAAGATATTGAAGAGCCACACTTAAATTAGGCTCAGAAACATCAAAATCCTTTGCTGCACTCCAAAATAAAAATCTCTTCCATTTATCTGCGTACACTTTCCTTGTACTAGGCCTTCTAGCTTCCAAAATAACATTCAAAACTTGCTGTGGAAGTTGACACCCACTATGGTTCAAAACAGAATATGCCAGGCTGTTAGGTGAAGAGAGTGAAGCTTGACATTGAGCAAATGACTGTCCTCCTGAGACAACAGGTGTGGAATCGAAGGCAAAGGCCATGGAGGCTCCCGTACCAGGCTCCTCAGTAATGGGTACCAATGCTGTCGAGGCCAATCTGGAGCTATCAAAATCATCCTTGGCTTGTCCTGTCTGGCCTTTAGTAGTACCTTTGGGAGGAGAGGCAGAGGTGGAAAGGCATACACATGAAGATTGCTCCAATTGAAAGAAAGAGCATCCACTTTCCAAGCTGTGGGATGAAACCTTTTCGTGCAAAACTTTGGCAGCTGGTGGTTTAGTGGAGAAGCGAACAGATCTATGTCTGGAGTTCCCCATGACACTGTCAATTTCTGAAATACATGAGGATCCAATTTCCACTCGTGGGGATCCATAATTTGTCTGCTCAACACATCTGCTAAGGAGTTCTGTGCTCCCGGCAGAAACCTTGCCTGAAGATTTAGCTGTAAACTGAGAGCAGTCTCCCACAAAATCATTGCTTGCCTGCATAGAGGATAAGAATGTGTTCCCCCTTGCTTGTTGATGTACCACATGACAGTTGTGTTGTCTGTTAGAATCAACACCTGCCCTGGAAGAAGTAAATCCTTGAAAGCTATTAATGTAAACTGGACTGCTAACATCTCCTTCAAGTTGATATGTAGATGTTGTAGTCTGGCAGGCCACTTGTCTTGTATCCACTTTCCATTCAGATGAGCTCCCAAGCTTTGTCTGAGGCATCTGTCGTTAGAATCTGACTCGCCTCTGGCCGGGTCACAGAGAGTCCCTTGTTTAGGTGACATTCCTGAGCCCACCACAACAATTCCTTTTGAATGCAAGGTATTATTTGAATGACAGTGTCTAGATCCTGGCAGTGCTGTGTCCATACATTTTTGAGATACCATTGTAACTTCCTCATATGCAGTTTGGCATTGGGAAGCACCAGAATACAAGATGCCATGAACCCCAAGGCTTGAAGTACTGTCCTTGCAGTCAGCCTGGACTGATGAGACAATTGATGAAAGTAAAGGGAAAGATTCTTTTCTTTGTCCGGGGTCAAAAAGGCCATCTGGGATGCTGTATTCAGTCTTACACCCAGAAAGCACATGTCCTGAGAGGGTACTAGACTGGACTTTATTTCGTTCACAGAATACCCCAGGCATCTTAGCACTGCTATCACATATTCCAAATGATGAAGAAGCTCGTCCCTTCCTTGAGCCAGAATCAGGCAATCGTCCAAATAAGGATAGATCTGAATTCCTTTTAGCCTGAGGAAAGCTATCACTGGAGCCAGAACTTTCGTGAACACTCTGGGCGCAGTAGATAAGCCAAAGGGCAATGCAGAGAACTGATAATGAGAGGTCCCAGCTCGAAAACGCAGATACTTCCTGCAACTTAGTCTGATAGGAACATGAAGGTAAGCCTCCTTGAGATCCAAAGTTACCATCCAATGATCTTTGCCCAGCAGAGGTAAAAACTGTTGCAACGTCAACATTTTGAACTTGGGAATGTCCAGATAAGTGTTGAGGGTAGATAAATCCAAAATTGGTCTCCACGTGTTCCCTTTCTTTGGTACTAGGAACAGGCGAGAATAAAATCCTAGGCCCATCTCTGACATAGGGACCGGCTGTATGGCCCCTATTTGAAGTAACAGAGAAATTTGATTGTGAGCCTCTATTCTTTGTTGAGGAGGAACGTCTGGCATGCCTTTGAAAGGAGGCAAGGTATGGAAATAAAACCTGTAACCGTGGTGTATGATATCCAATACCCATCTGTCTTGGGTAATCAAATTCCAATTTTCCTTGAAAAGTGCCAACCTTCCTTCCAAAGGTGCTGCCAGACGAGAAGGGTCTGGCAGCTGAAAAGGTAGGTCATTGGGTCTGTTTATGAAAGGACTGACCCCTGCCCTCACCCGAAGACTGTGCAGGTGAACTCCCTGTTCTAGGCCTGAAAGAACCCTGAGCTCTGCCCCTACCACGTCTAGACCTACCCCTAGACTGGGAATCATAAGAAGGATACGTCCACCCCTTGGTAGGCCAATTTCTACTAAACTTCGGAGGCTGAACCTGCAAAAAATCTTTAACAGTCTGCATAGACTTAGCCTTGTCCTCCATTTTCTTTAAGACTGCCTCAACAGGAGAACCAAACAACACATCAGATTGTAAAGGAGCATCTAAAATCCTTGTCTTAACATGGTCAGATAAATTCTGATCCCTCAGCCAGGCGTGCCTGAAGAACTGACCCAGTGGCAGCCACCCTAGACGAGGCCTGTACAGCATCAAAACCACATTGCAAAGAATGCTTACCCACCTGTTCAGAAACATGTACTAAATCTTGTAACTCTTTACACTCAATACCTTCCGCCAGAGCATCTACCTTAGACTTCAATTGTGAAAGGAGATAGTTTTGGTATTTCAACATGTGAAACTGGCAATTCAAAGCCCTCATAGCTAGGGTGGAGGAAGTATAAACTTTCTTTCCCCATCTATCCAAAGCCCTGGCCTCTTTATCTGGAGGAACCGGATTTTTGACAACAGAAGCCTTAACACCTTTAGGCCCCTGACTAACAGTTTCTGGGTCTGCCCTAGGACTCTTAAAAAGATACTTATGAGCTTCAGGCACCCTATAATACCTATCCGGTTTAACAGGAGCAGGAGGCAAAGAATCAGGATTAAGAGAAGCCTCTGCAAAAACATCCTCCACCACATCCAGAACAGGAGGAATAGCCAAAGGCCTATGCTGGGGTAAAAACAAAAATTCCCTAAGCCTTTTCCTGGAATCAGAGAAGTCCTGACCTTCCCACTTAAAATGCTCCCTCATGGAATGAAGAGTCTCTGAAAAAGAAAAATCCTCAGGAGGAGAAGCAGAAGGAGTAGAATCATCCACATCAGAATCAGAATAAGGAGAATACTCCTGCAAGTCTTCAGCCGAAGACTCTGAAACATCCAAGCCTGCTCAAAACTCCTAGCTCAGGTTCCACCCTTGGTCTCTTATCAGGAGGGCAAAGAACCTCTAATCAAAGTAATCAAATCTTCTGCCATTTTAAGCATATGCTTCTTGGGCACAGTTCCAGAAGAACTAGGGGTGACACCAACTGAAGCTAAACCTGGCCTGCCTCTGGGAGAAGCCTTGGAAACAGAAGGAGAGGGCCTAACCACCCTAGGAAGGGAGGGAGTACAGTAACCTGAGAAGCCCCTTCGGCCTGACCTGCCTCCTGAGAGGCCACATCCTGCAATAACAAAGTCTCTCCCTGGGACTCCAAAGAAACCTCCGGCGGAACCACCGGCTCCACCGACACCTCTAAAGAACCGGCGTCCGAACGGACGGTTCTTCTAACCTAGGCTTAGCAGCTTTGTCCTTGCGCTTCTTCGAAGAACCGCGGGCCGCAGCATGCCACGGGATTTTATAATTACACGGGTTCGGGAAGACTAACCTGGCACAATCTAACCTTCTCTTTATAGTGCGCTTATTGAATCTAGCACAAGAGCGACACCCAACAACGTCGTGCTCAGGCCCTAAACAAGGAATACACAAAGTATGATAATCTCTATGCGGTATCTGTTTCCCACAAGAAATACAGTTATTCACTTTTTCTGACATCCGGTAAACCACTGAGGCAAGAAAAACTAAAATATTCCCCAACGGGGTACTTAGCCAACTTTGACTCGGTCTGAAACTCCGAATTCGAAAAATTTCAGAACGCCAACCGGCACTTGCAACGCTGCTTCTGCATCGGACCATGCGGCAAAAAAGACTGAGGATATGACGTCGGTCATGCGCATTTGTACCCTGACGTCCTGATGTCAGTCAAATGCGCCTTGACCGACGTCAGCCTTATACTTTGATATTCGGGCCGACCGAGGACAGCGGACTACCCCAAGTGTAAGGACTGCAGCAATGTGAGATGAAAAACATCCTGGCCTTAGATAAAAATTATTATAGTCCTTCTCTAATTTCTTCTTTTTTTGTAGATGTAATCTATACTCAGATGTCATAACATTTGTTGATAAATCCTCAGAAAACATTGTACATCTGGTGATAGTGACAACAAAATTTCTTGCTGGAGGTGCGATATTTCTGCTGTCAACTTCATTTCTATAGACATATAATGCTCCATCAAAAGCTTCATATAACTGAAGCTCATATCCATACTAATTTGCAGCCACTTGGCAAGTAGGTTCAGGAAAAGCTATACATAGAAATTGAAGGATACTTATAGCAGATGAGAAGGTGAAATAATTAATGGGGGAGGAACCTGGTTTTGCTTATAAGAACAATAAATCTTTGAAACGGTTATTGTGTTATGAGAAAGACAGAAGGCATGAGATAATGTCTCACAGGGTTGGCACTTTTGGAGGCCGACAATGTAAAGTACAGTTGCGTACCTACCATAAATGTAGATGTTCGAGTGTATTCACTGTTGCAGTCATTACAATTGGGTTATCCTGCTGGCAAGCTACCCACAGTTGGCCTGAATTCCAGAGTCTAGGTCCGGCATCGGTTGCTGTCGCCTCTTCCCTGACGTCAGTGTGCCAGGGGTATAAAAGATGCAGCCGACACCATTTTCTTCAGTTTTTCTTGCCCCAGATGTCAGGTGCCCCTAAAAGGGTAGGCTAAAAATATGTCAATAAAGCATGCATGCACCAAAGTAAATTATTCCTTCATCTACAAGCAAATACACCACTTAGGTTGTATAGAATAGAGAAGTACAGATAAGTTCCAGCAAAGAGAAGGGGGATGGTGGTTGAGTAACCTGGACTGCAACAGTGAATACACTCGAACATCTACATTTATGGTAGGTACACAACTGTACTATGTTCATCATGTTTCACTGTTGCAGTCATTATAATTGGGTTGAATCCCAAAGCTAAGGTTGGGAGGCTGGAGCTAAATAGGATTAGGAGCAGCTATGAGGCCCTGCAAAACTGCAGTGGCAAAGCCTGCCCTGGATTTAGAGCAGAGTGGTAAGTGATAATGCTTTGTAAAAGTGTGCACTGAACTCCAGGTTGCAGCCTCTAAAATGTCTTTGGTTGGTACTCCTCTGAGGAAGGCTGCTGAAGTGGCTGCTGCTCTGGTTGAATGTGGCCTAATGCCCTTAGGCACTGATTTGCCATGTTGTGAATAACAAAAATGAATGCAGCGGCCTATCCACTTTGAAATAGTCTGCTTTGAGATGGCCTTTCCTTGTGATCCTGTAGCATATGCCACTAGTAATTGCTCAGTCTTTCTGAAAGCTTTGGTTCTGTCCAAGTAGAAGCGCAGCTGTCTGTGTATATTCAAAGAATGCAGAAGTCTCTCACCCTTATTCTGTGGGTTTGGATAAAAGGTAGGCAAATGAATAGTTTGGTTAAGGGCCACACTGGACACTACTTTAGGCATAAATGTCAGATTTGTCGTCAGAGAAACCCTATCTGGATGGAAAATGATAAAAGGTTCCACAGCCATGAGTGCCTGTAGCTCTGAGACTTGTCTTGCAGAGGTTATTGCTAGGAGCAGAGCTGTCTTCCAAGACAAAAATTTATTGTCAGCTGTTGCGGCTGGCTCAAAAGGAGGCAGGGTGAGTTTTTCCAAGACATAATTGAGGTCCCATGCAGGTATTGGTGATCTCCTTGGAGGCCTTAAGTTTTTGGCTCCTCTGAGGTACTGCCTTAGTAAAGGATGAGAAAAAATAGGTGGCTCTGTATTGTAATGAGCTGAAATCGCAGAGGCATAATTCTTAATAGATGAAAAGGATAGGCCTTTGTCCAGCATCTAAGTTAAGTATTGCAAAATCTGAGGAATATTTGGTACAATTGTGTCAATTCCTTGTGCCTGGTTCCAAGCACAGAATCTCTTCCATTTTTCTGCATAAGATTTTCTGGTACTAGGCCTCCTGGCCTCCAAATGACTACATTATCTGCCATGCTGCCAGATTTAAGGTCTTGAGTTGGCTGTGCAGGATCTGATTGTTTTGTTGGGACAGTAAGTGGGGAATTTGAGGTAATGTCCAGGCTGGGCATTGAGACAGGTTCCTTAGGATTGGATACCAGTGCTGGTGGGGCCAGTCTGGGGCTATCAGTATCATTTTTGGCTTCTCTTGTCTGACCTTTAGGAGTATCTTGGAGAGGAGAGGCAGTGGAGGAAAGGCATATACTGTTAGGTTTTTCCAGCTGAAAGATAGAGCATCCACTTTCCATGCTTGCTTGTGATAAGACCTTGTGCAGAATGTCTGTAGTTGGCAGTTGTGAGGGGAGGCAAATAGATCTATGTCCGGGCATCCCCATTTCCTTGTTATCATGCTGAAGACTTGCGGATCCAATTTCCACTCGTGGGGATCCATGAGGTTTCTGGTTAGTTCGTCTGCCAGAGTATTTATCTTTCCTGGCAGGAATTGTGACTGCAGATGTACTTAGTAAGTCAATGCTGTGTCCCACAAAGTCATGGCTAGTCTGCAAAGGGGATAGGAATGAGTTCCTCCCTGCTTGTTTATGTACGACATGACTGTAGTATTGTCCGTCTTTATCAGTAGTTGTCCCGGATGAAGTTGATCCTTGAAGGCGGTCAGGGCATTTTGAACAGCTAGCATCACTTTTTGATTGATATGTAGATGCATTTGGCTTGTGGACCAAGTGCCCTGAATACATTTTCCTGCCATGTGGGCCCCCTAGGCATAATCTGATGCATCTATTGTTAATGTCTGCCTGGCTGTGGGTAAAGTGAATGGCTGCCCCTTGTTGTGGTGACAGGCCTTTGCCCACCATCAAAACTCCTGTTGCAGGCAGGGAATAAGGGTAATTATTGTTTCCAGGCTGTGGCAATGTTGAGTCCAAACACTTTTTAGATACCATTGAAATTTCCACATATGCAGTCTTGCATATTTATTTATCCATTTTTTTCAGAACTGGCTAGATTGGCAAAACAATAAGAGGCTTTCAGCAGAGGCAAATTAGAATTGCTCCACAAAGCAGCATATTATAACATATTTATGCAATAGAGATTAAAATACAAAAGTTGTACAAAAAAGAACTTATGGCTCTTAGAAGCAGAACATACTAATGGGCAATTTAATATATCAACACATATATAAGAAAAAAAAATAATCAAACATAATTAAGTAAGTAGGAAAAAATAATTAGACAAACAAAGAGGAGTGATAGATAATATTAGTAATTTCTAGGAGTTAGGAAAGGATTAGAAAGATATAATTAGGGATAGAAAAGTAAAAAAAAAGGTATAAGAAAAAAAAAGATCTGAAAAAAAAAAGAAAAAAAATAGTGAAAATAAACCAAGATGATGGGGAATATACAGAGGTACATGGAGGATTAGTGAGTGAAAAAATAATGTAGAATGAAAAAAAGTAAGAAGGAGACACAGGGAGATAAAGAGAAAGGAAAGACAGAAGAGTGGTTAAAGAAGGGTTCAATAAAATAGAAGTTTGTCATAGTGGGCAATAAGTAAGTTTGTTCAGCAATGGAGTTTGGAAAAGAGAGAGAGAAGTAGAGTTTTTAGAGGTTGGTAGCAGAGACAGAGTTAGGAAGTGGGTTAGAGCGGTTGAAGTGAGGGTAGGAGATTTTTGTGAGGAAAAAAGATTTGATGAAGGAGAGAGTTTGAGAAGAAGAAGAAGAGGAAGGAGTGAGAGAAAGATTTGTTAATGTTTTGTAGTCATTGCCAGTGAATTTGTTGAAGTTGAGAAAGAATGATTGTTGTAGTGTTGTAGTGAGTGGATTAGTAGGTTTGTTAGTTCATGTAGTTGGTGTAAGAATTGTGGACCAGTAGAGAATCTAGTGAGATAGAGTAGTAGTAATTTTAGATGAGAGGAGTGTGATTTAGAATTGGAGTGTGGGGCATAGTTTCTAGTGTTGTTTATGTGGAGTTTTGAGGAGAAGCTTTATGTGTTAATTTCATTGTTGATTGTTATCTATTGTAGTTTATGGTATAATATTAGTAATGTTAGTAGTTTTTGATAGTGTTCAGTAGGTGAGAGAGAAGTGGGTTGTCAGTAGATTGTTAATAGTAGAGATTTCAGAAGCAGTGAGTTTGATCTTCAGTTGAAAAGGAAAAGTTTTATTTGTTTTTGCATTTTTAAAGGGATACATTTTGTGTAACATTTGGAAGTTTTGGGTTGCATTTTGAAGTAGCATCGCTTTGTGGAGGAGCAGATGTTTGTATAACAAGCAGTGGAAACATTTATTTTTATTGGGGGATGATGAGGGAGAGGGAATTGTATGCATGAGATTGATAGGGAGAAAAGAAGGCCCGAGGGAATAGTTGGAGGTGAGAGAAAATTCTTGGGTGAAAAGAGAAGAGTAGGATTTGAGGAGATATTGGGTGAAAGGAGTTTGGTGGGAGAGGAGAGAAGATCTTTTTCCAGCAAGAGCTTTTTAGATCTCTTAGGAGCATAGAGTTGAAAAGAGATAGGAGATAGGTCAGAATTAAGTTGAAAAGATTGAGATGAGAAGAAGAAAAGAATGTTAAAGAAAAAAAGAAAGGAGAGCAAAAAATAAAAGTGCAGAAGGTAGTACTATGTAAGTTTTAGTTAATGATATGAAATGTGGGAAGATAGGAGAGCAGGGATTTTGTTTATGAATTTTTCCATGTTTTTGAACAGTAATTAGATGGTTATGCAATGTTAATATACAGTAGATATTCTAGAGAATTTCCTTTAGAGTTGTGTTGCCAAAGGTGTGAAATGTAAGGATGTGATGTTAAATTTTTTTTTTGTCAGGGATGTTTCTTTCATTAATGGAAATTTTCTGGGAAATTTAATGAAGAAATTCAGATGGTGAATGAGAATTGTTGATCGAATGATGATGGAGACATGGACATTGCTTTTAGGAAGATTTTAAGAGAGAGGTTGTAGGGTAGGGATGGGGTGTAAATTAGTGAAATAGGTAGAATTGCTCGCTAAATTATGAGATGAATATGTTGAAGTAGATAGTAGTTATCAGGGAAAATTAGAAGTGAAAAGGGTGAAAAGGGAAAAAGTGAAAAAAGGAAGATTGGGTCAGATCCCAAGGGGAGGGAGGGAATTTTGTCAGAAGGGAAGGGAGGAGTGGAAGTTTTTCCAGAATTTTGAAGATTGTTATGATGTTGAAGTGAATTTTTACTATAGTTTTTTTTTAGATTGCTGAAGGTTACTATTTTAGTGTTTTATTTGAAGAGGTTTTTTTTTGATGATCTGTAGTAGTTTAAGTCTTTGAGCAATGCTTCTAGGTTTGATTTTGAGTAAATTTTTCTGTTTTTTTTTCTTTTGATAGCCTTTCTTTTTTTTTTTTTTATTCTTATAGCTTGGCTTTTGAGCATGGGTATCTAAGATAGTTAGAAATTGGTATTAAAGTAGTGAACTGCTTCATTTTAGGGGAAGTTTTTGTGGAGTCAGTAGTAGCATTTGAGTGGAAGAGTTTCAGCAGGGAGAGAGTTCAGTTTTAATGTTTGTGGGGTTAAAATCCTGACTGAAGATCCTGACTACTGAGTGATTTTTTTGATATTCTATGATATATAGTTATATGGTCACTGATATCATCAGTTGATATCATCATTGGTAATTTAGTTTGGTTGTTTGTTAACAAGGATAAATCAAAGATTAATCACTTGTTTTTAAGGTTGTTATATTTTATTAGTATTAGTAGTTGTAGTAGTTTTAAGTTATTATGAGATTAATATGGCAGGATGGGTTGTTTAATTAACTGAGTATCAAGGTTTCCAAGTATTATGGTTTCTTGTGGGTAGTTAGTGGTAGTTAGGAAGAAGCCCAGCTAGAATACTCTATGCTTGTGGAGTTATTTCAGGGTGGTAGGTAGGGTACAGATATGTAGATTAGCTTTGAGTTGAAATTTGAAATTTAGTTATAAGGAGTTCAGTATTGGTGTTTTCAGGGGGGTCATAGGGAATTGTGGAATTAGCAGAATGCAGGATGCCATGAAGCCCAAAGCCTGCAGAATTTTTCTTGCAGATAACTGGGCCTTTGTTGCCAACAATTTTAAATAAGTAGTCAGTTGCCTTTGTTTGTCTGGCGGGAGATAAGCCATCTGGGCAGTTGTATTTAAGCTTGCACCCAGGAATATTATCTCTTGAGAGGGTACTAGTTTTGATTTCTTTTTGTTTACTGTGTACCCTAGGCATGTTAGTAATCTCTTTACAAATGCCAGATGCTGTAGTAGAAAGTCCTTGTTCTCTGCTTGAATAAGGCAGTTGTCCAAGTAAGGATATATTTGTATTCCTCTTTCTCTGTAAAATGCAATTACTGGAGCCAGGCATTTTGTGAAGACCCTGGGTGCAGTAGATAAGCCAAAGGGCAGTGCAGAGAATTGGTAGTGCATTGAGCCAGCTGTAAATCTGAAGTATCTTCTGCATGATTGCCTGATTGGGACATGCTGGTATGCCTCTTTTAGGTCTAAGGTCACAAGCCAAGCTTTCTTGCCCAGCATGGGCAGAAGCTACTGCAGAGTCAACATTTTGAATTTTGGAATATCCAGATATGTGTTTAGAATTGATAGGTCCAGTATTGGTCTCCAGGCTTTGTCCTTTCTGGGCACCAAGAACAGGCTTGAGTAAAAACCTTGTCCCTGCTCTTGCTCTGGTACTTGCTGAATGGCCCTCATGTCCATGAGGGATGAAACTTGCTTTTGTGCCTCTGCCCATTGATTTTTTGGCAGGTCTGGCAAACCGTGTGCCCTTGGCAGGGTATGAAAGTGAAACTAGTAGCCTTGTGACACTATGTTCAAGACCCATTTGTCCTGGGTTATTATGTGCCAATTTTGATGAAAAAGTGCTAGTTTTCCCCCTAATGGTGCTGTCATTAGATAAGTGCTTGGCTTAGGTAGGGGGAAGTCATTGGGACTGTTTCCTGTACGGCTGTGATTTGTCTTCTCCGCTTTTGGAGGTAGAAGCACCCCATTGTTTAGACCTGTATGTGCCTTGGGGCTGGGATTTGCCTCTAGGGCATCTGTATCTGTCCCTTTGTGGCCTGTCTGACACTGGAAAAGACCAATTCTTTGTAGGCCAGTGTCTGCTAAATCTTGGAGGCTGTACCTGTAAGAAATCCTTGACTGGTTGCATACATTTTGCTTTGTCCTCCATTTTCTTCAACACCTCCTCTGCTTTAACACCAAACAAAGTATCATGCTGTAATGGAGCATCTAATAATTTTGCTTTAACATGATCAGGCAAATTCTGTTCCTTTAACCAAGCATGCCTCCTGATGACAGAACCCATAACCGCGGCCCTGCAGGAGGCCTCCAAAGAACCAAAACTACATTGCAAAGTATGCTTTCCAACTTGTCCAGCTGCATGCAACAAATCCTGCATTTCTTTGTTTTCTGCACATTCAGAATTTATCAACATTTTCTGTTTAAGCAGTGACATAATATATTGCTGATATTTAAGCATATGGAACTGACAATTTAAAGCCCTTATAGCCAAGGTTGCAAAAGTGTAAATCTTTTTTCCCCATCTGTCCAGTGCCCTAAAGTCCCTGTCAGAGGGGGTAGGGTTTTTTGCAGTGGAAGCCTTGACCCCTTTGGGACCCTGAGAGATAGTTTCTGGGTCAGCAGCAGGATTTTTAAAAAGAAATTTATGTGAATCAGGAACCCTGTAGTATCTGTCTGGCTTAACAGGAGCTGGAGGCTGGAGACTAGACTCTGAAAAAACATCATCTACAATGTCTAAAACAGGTGGAATAGCAAGGGGCCTATGCTGGGGTAGTAAAAGGAAGTCTCTGAGCCTTTTCTTAGATTCTGAATAATCTTGGCTTTCCCAGTGGAAATGTTCCCTCATGGTATGCAGAGTTTCCCCAAAAGAGTAATCCTCAGGAGGAGAGGCTGAAGGGATAGATTCTTCAGCATCAGAATCCTCATAGGGAGGAAGAGAATATTCCTGAACAGAAGAGGAATCAGATGAAATGGAAACCTGATCTGAAGATTCATATTCTGTCTCTTGCCTAGGCCTCTTATCAGGAGGCGGATGGGAACCCCTGATCAAAGTAATTAGGTATTCTGCCATTTTGAGCGTCTGTTTTTTAGGCATGGAGGCCTGTCCATGTGACTGTTGTACTTGTTTCTTTGTCTTTAAAGATGCTTTAGTCTTTGCCTTTGAAGCTGAAGTCGTTTTTACATACAACTGTGTAGGCCTGAAAACACCCTCAGAAGCCAATGCCTGCTCAGCAGCTCCAGACTCATCTGAGGGAATAGTTTCTGAGGTTCCAATACCTTGAGTAACCAGCGGCCTAGTCGACTCCACGTGGGAGTCGGCAGCGGCCTGCGGCTCTAAAGTAGCAGGCGTCAGGGACTGCGAAAGCGCCTCACTGAGAATCGGCGAACCGGTGACTGGCTTAGAAGAAGCCTCGTCGTCAGTTTCGGACCTCAGATGCTTGTCCTTTTCTTTTTCTTTGCGTTTCTTGTGAATTGTGGTAGTCGGATGGCTATCTGATGACATCGTGTAATTAAATCTTCTGCCAAAATAGTGAAATGCAAAATCGTACCGACGCTTAATAGTGTGTTCGTTAAATCTAGCACAGAACCGACAATTAGCAACGTCGTGGTCAGGGCCTAGGCAAGGAATACAGTAGGAATGAAAGTCCTTATAAGGTATTTGTTTCCCACAAAAAATACAGTTATTAACTTTTTCTGACATCGGTCTGGAGCAAGAAAAAAGTTTCCCCAACGGGGTAATTAGCTTTTAATGAAGAGTTCGGATCTAAAATTCGAACACGAAAATCTCAGGAGTTGGCCGACCGGCACTTGCGAACTGCTTTTGCTTTGGGCACCACGCGGCAAGAAAGACTGAAGAAAATGACATCGGCTGCATCTTTTATACCCTGACGCACTGACGTCAGGGAAGAGGTGCCAGCAACCGACACTGGACCTAGACTTTGGAATTCAGGTCGACTGCGGGTAGCCTGCCAGCAGGATAACCCAATTGTAATGACTGCAACAGTGAAACATGATGAACATCTACTTTCTGAACTGTGCATTTAATAAATGTTCTACACCAGAGCAGTGTTTCTGACCTGTACGTTTGTTTTTTTTGGGAAGTTTATTTTAGTACATTGAGAGGAAATTTATTTTCTAGGACATTTGTTTTTGCAGTTTCATTTAGACAAATTGTTTTAGATTTTTTTTTTTTGTTCAGTGACAGTACTTTCTTGCTGTTACTAACACTGCTGATAAAAAAAGAAAGGTTTGATCAGTTCTGACCTACATTTATCTTACGTTTTTTTTCCTGTGAGTAGGTGTTTAGTTTACTATATATTTTCCTCAGTTAGCCTGAACTGCAAGCTCACCTGCTACCCCCCAATGTTGTAACACTGCCTTATGACCCTATCTTCATCTTGCCTCACTCCAGTCCCTAATCAACACCTATTCCAATTCCTTCCAAAGCATAAACAGAGTTAAGAATATATTTAAGTTTTCCAGTTTGTGACGGTGTGAGCTCATGACATTTCATAGAATGTACTCCTTTTCAAATAACTATTTTTTAAAAAGGACCATTGGGCTACACAGTCACATAATGTCAGATATGAAAATGCACTCTCTTTTTTTCTAGCCTTGCACCACAAAAGGTTTTATTTAACAAAATGTTTTTATTCCTCAGTTTCACTTGCAACATGAGTTCACATAAAAATGTCATGAATGTTTTTCAGGGACCTTTTCATGCATTATACATCCATAACTTCAATATTATTTATATCCTTCACATTTTCCATTTCCCATCAAACCTTTTATCATATTGCACATCATCCTGACCAGTAATTTATTTGCATAATTCTCAGATATTATTTGTATATATTATTTATTTGTATGCACTTTACATACTCCCTCTAGAAGTATCACCTCAGCTTATTTCTCTTAAAAGTCCAGTATATCCTTTAAAGATGGTTTAGTTTTTTATTATCATTTTCATATTATTTTTGTCCATCAACACAATCATACCCAAGTCTTTAATACATCTTGGTATTTCTCACCCTAAACAGCAACCAAAAAACATAACTTCCCCACGATTTCATGAAAGCATTCAGAAAGAAATCATTCACATCAATCAGCCTCATACATTCTCAAAACAGGTTTTCAGTTTTCTTTCTGTTTTTCTCTCTGCAAATCTAATACCTAATCCTCACTTAGGGAAGTACAAACATTTCCATGGAAATATCCCAAACCATCTGGATTTTGTCAAAGACGTAGGTGCTTTCCAAATCTCTTCCAATTGTTCCATCATAATTCGTCTGTTAATTGCCTTTCTTTCATTCTCTTCTAAGCTCCGATGATCTCTTATCATTAGGTAAAAGCATGTATCCCCTGCATCATATTCTTCTTCTGATGACAGCACCTGTTCCTGGTGTCACCAAAAACCCCACCAGGGTCAGCCTTTCATGTATTATTTCCCTCTTCGCTCTCTCTGTCCCTGACATGGCAGGCAACCACTAACCTCCAAGTCACACACTTGCCTAGCTTCCTCCCACTGTTATTTTTCCATCACAGTGTATCTGTTCCTAGTGCCTTGGTTCCTTAGCTAGTTTCTTCCAGCCCACGTGTCTTGCACAAAACCACACCGATCCATTTCTATTACTTTTGGTAGGATGTTTGTTATTATCTTAGATATTACAGACAAAAACTTTTTGTAATACTGGTGCCACCGATTCCCTTAGGGATGCTGGGACTTCTCTCCCTTTCAGGATATTTTTTTAAACAATTCCTTCCTTCTCTCTTACCTATCAGCAATTGAACCTCATCTTCCTCCTCTGACATTGGGAAATCCTTCACAGTTATTTTCAAACATATGTATCCTTACGTCCTCATTCCTCAGCCTTATACAAATGTTCATAAAAATTTCAGAAATATCTCCAGTATCTCCTCAGAATGCCTAGTTACTTTTTTTTTTTTTTGTCAAAGGGCCCCTGAGTTTAACAACTCTTTTGGTTTCTGTTGACATAGTGCTAAAACATTCTGCACTTTGGGATTATTGTAAAAAGCTCCTGAATGGGATTTTTTAAACCTATATATTAATATCTCAATGCTCAACTTTTTTTTCCTAGCACTCAGATGTTCTTCCTCCTGCTCTAAAAAGACTTCCTTTTTTTTATTCTGCAGAGATTTTATTTTAGCCTACCCTGCTAAACAGTTACTTCCCTTCCTTTGTAGTTTCCTTCTCACTTAGATCTACTATATTTCTGAAATCCTTTTCAAACTGTCCCAAACACTAGCTACCCCTTCAGGGACAGTTTCTATCAGCCACAGCAGTTTTTTTCTTTTCAATAAGTAAGAAGACAAATGTTGGGTGTCTCATTTACATTATTACCGCACATCTGTACATCTACATCCTAGTCCTCACAAAGACATGCTCAGATACATTTAATGGATGAGTCTCCATTAATTCAATCAATCAAACATGCTTCAGTGATTATGCATCTTCTATCCAACCTGTCTCAGCTGCTGTATCTTGTGGAATAATATGCAAATTGGAATAATATGCAAATTCTATTTAAGCTCTGGCTACTGGAATAGTATCCTCCAAACTAAATACATTCATAAATATCTTTAAAAATCTACCATGCCTAGCAGCAATTTCCCTTCTGTGTCCTCTGATATATTATCACTAATACAAATTAAATTCAGGTCACTACCCATAATTCATGCTGAGATGAGCTTTTCTGGTTATTTAAAGCATAAACGTGGAGGGAGAAATCTTGAGGTGGTAGCATGTTAGTATATTAATGCATTCCTTCAAAGTAAGTACTGAAAAATAAGGACATGTAAATTCTGGTAACATAATTATTTAGTGCTTCAGAAAAAGCAAGGGTTGTGCCTAATTGCAACCCGAATATTGATGGTACAACACACACAAAGCTTTTACAGTACATTGGCAATTGTCTGCCTCACAGAAATATTCTTTGTTGGGGTGATTTAAATGGGTCCTCTAAAGAATCTTGAGAAGAAATTCTCTGAGCATCAGTACCTCACAGAAAAAAAAATGCAAAAGGCCTAAGGCTGAATGCTTTTCTCCATAGGAAATCATTGCTGGTGTGTTTTCTAATTTTACAGTAAGTTAGCAGTGATTAACTTTCTAGGGAGATTTGGGTAAGTATGTCGATAATGTTGGTATATATAACTTCAGGGGTATGGGGTTTGCCCCCCATCAAGTGGAACAGATGAAGCCCCTCCACAAAAAACAAAAAAAAAATGGAGTTTTTAACCATTTTAGTTTGGGGGCATTTATTTGTTGTTCTTGAAGCACAGACTTTCAGGATGTAAGCATTTGATAGTACAACTAATTTCAATTACCCTGATAAATTGAGAGACTTACACTTGTGGTATTCACTTTACTCATCACCGATACTGTAATTTTTTAGGATTTAAAGCAGATGGCTGAAGACAACACTGGGTATGACAGAATTTTGAATCCAGTATTAACTAATAAACAGTGGATTATAGTCTAAGGTGGAATGGTTGCACTGTTTGGAGAGTCAGAATATAATTTTATTGGCTTTGTATTAAAAAAATGTACACATTTTGATAGAGGCAGGAAGTGCTATAATTATGGTAAGACTGACTACAGTGTTATTAATGATAACGTATGCAAAGGTAATTGGAAAGAAGCAAATAACATGGAGAACACCGACTGTAGTAATATTTTTCTAGCAAATATATTAAGAGAAGGGGTAGAAATAACATCAAGATGGTACTTTAATAAAACTAAACAATTACTTCACTGGTGAAATGTATCCCTTTCAAAACAATATACAAACAATTAAGACTGTTTAGCACTTTTAAAAGGTATCCTACAAGGCCAAATAAAACAAACTTAATTAAGATAAGTAAAGAATTGCAAATTAAAATAGATGAAAGAATAGAATATGAAATTAAGCTTGCAAATGATGTTAATGGGAAGCCTTATTAAAGGAATGGAAATCCTGGATTCTACTAAGAATGCAATTGAATTTAATAAATATTTTTCATCTGTTTACTTAAACAGTACCAGTTTAAATAGATTTTTAAATTTAACACACATATATGTATATGTATATATATATATATATATATATATATATATATATATATATATATGGATTCCATACATTTGGTCGAATTACAGTCGAAAATGATTCCAGGCATTTCACTTGACTGAAAGCTCACTTGGTCGAAGTTCATTTGGTCGAAAATGGAATATAGCCCCTGCCCCACTGCAGTGCAACCCTGGAGTGAGAATATTAAATAAGAGGGTGTGGGGGGGCACAGCCATTATGCCAAAAGTTTTTACTAAAGATATATATATCAATGCATTTCTAATGGATATACCATCTTATAATAGTGAATACATTAACATTATTTGGGGGGCTACGCCACCCACACCCCCCATTGTGGAGGGCTGTGCCCCCAACACACCCCTTATTTAATATTCTCACTCCAGGGTTACACTGCAGTGGGGCAGGTGCTATATTCCATTTTCAAACCAGTATAACCCAAATTGCCCCCTCCCCTGAGAAAAATCTCTTCACTGTATCTCTAAACCCAATAACTCTGCAGAAAAAGCTCTTTTCTCCAACAACATTGCCAGAAACTGGAACATCTGCCCCACCTCTCTGACCTCAGCCCCCTGAACTGTACAGTTCAAAAATTCTCCCAAGACACGCCTATTAAACTCCTGGTTTTGCCCATGCATCACAAAAGACACTGTCCTGATACTGCATAAAAGTATTGTAGTTGCAGTCTCCTGATGTTCTACTATAAACTCAGTAACTCTGACTGCAGCAGAAATTAATGCAGTCTCCTACTGTTCTGCTACAAACTCAGTAACTCCCACTGCAGCAATGATTAATGCAGTCTCTTATTGTTCTGCTACAAACTCAGGAACTCCCACTGCAGCAATGATTAATGCAGTCTCCTATTGTTCTGATGCAAACTCAGGAACTCCCACTGCAGCAATGATTAATGCAGTCTCTTATTGTTCTGCTACAAACTCAGGAACTACCACTGCAGCAACGATTAATGCAGTCTCCTATTCTGCTACAAACTTAGTAACTCCCACTGCAGCAATGATTAATGAAGTCTCCTATTGTTCTGCTACAAACTCAGTAACTCCTACTGCAGCAACGATTAATGCAGTCTCCTATTGTTCTGCTACAAACTCAGGAACTCCCACTGCAGCAGTGATTAATGCAGTCACCTATTGTTCTGCTACAAACTCAGGAACTCCCACTGCAGCAATGATTAATGCAGTCTCCTACTGTTCTGCTACAAACTCAATAACTCCCACTGCAGCAATGATTAATGCAGTCTCCTATTGTTCTGCTACAAACTCAGGAGGGTCTATATCAGAACATCGAAGTATTAAAACTTTGAATGGTCTGATATCGAACACTATTCAGCGAACGCTAAGAATAGCGAAGCTGCAGAACAGCAAATTCTTTCCTCAAGAAAGAATTTGGTTGGCTGTTTCTAGGGCTTTGCTATTCTTAGCACTGTAGTGGAAAGTTACGGGTTGGGTTCAGGTAAGTGTGCGATTGTTTGTACGTTAGGGGCGAGACAAGTGAGTTAGGGTTAGGGCGCAGGTTATGCGTGTGTGTGATAGTGACAGACTTTAGGGTTAGGGGTGGTTTAAGTGAGTTAGGGGTAGGGTGCGGATTAGGTGAGTGTGCAACAGTGACGGACCTTAGAGTTAGGATTTGGGTAAAGGTAAGTGGGTAGATAGTAGTGTATGTTTAGTATAGTGTAGTGTTAGATGTAGGAATTTAAGTGTATGCATGTGGTTGCTGTTTGTTTGATGTGCCTGTGTTGTGTGTATGTGTTTCGGAGTAGCACAATTTTGCCATGGGAAAAAATTTGCTGTTCTGAATGTTCGATATTTTCATGTATAGATGTCTTGGGGTCGATGAAATAGCGTTCGCTATTTTCATCTTTTGATAACATGATATAAACACACTCACGAACTCCCACTGCAGCAATGATTATTGCAGTCTCCTACTGTTCTGCTACCAACTCAGTAACTCCCACTGCAGCAATGATTAATGCAGTCTCCTATTGTTCTGCTACCAACTCAGTAACTCCCACTGCAGCAGTGATTAATGCAGTCTCCTATTGTTCTGCTACAAACTCAGTAACTCCCACTGCAGCAGTGATTAATGCAGTCTCCTATTGGTTTGCTACAAACTCAGTTACTCCCACTACAGCAGTGATTACTGCAGTCTCCCATTGTTCTGCTACAAACTCAGTAACGCCCACTGCAGCAGTGATTAATGCAGCCTCCTATTGTTCTGCTACAAAATCAGGAACTCCCACTGCAGCAGTGATTAATGCAGTCTCCTATTGTTCTACTAGAAACTCAATAACTCTCACTGTGGCAATGATTAATGCAGTCTCCTATTGTTCTGCTACAACCTCAGTAACTACCACTGCTGCAGTGATTAATGCAGTCTCCTATTGTTCTGCTACAAACATAGCAACTCCCACTGCAGCAATGATTAATGCAGTCTCCTATTGTTCTGCTACAAACTCAGGAACTCTTACTGCAGCAATGATTAATGCAGTCTCCTATTGTTCTACTACAAGCTCAGTAACTCCCACTGCAGCAGTGATTAATGCAGTCTCCTATTGTTCTGCTACAAAATCAGAATCTCCCACTGCAGCAATGATTAATGCAGTCTCCTATTGTTCTGCTACAAACTCAGGAACTCCCATTGCAGCAGCGATTAATGGTGTCTCCTATTGTTCTGCTAAAAACTCAGTAACTCCCACTACAGCAATGATTAATCCAGTCTATTGTTCTGCTAAAAACTCAGGTACTCCTACTGCAGCAATGATTAATGCAGTCTCCTATTGTTCTGCTAAAAACTCGGTAACTCCCACTGCAGCAATGATTAATGCAGTCTCCTATTGTTCTGCTACAAACTCAGGTACTCCCACTGCAGCAATGATTAATGTAGTCTCCTTTTGTTCTGCTACAAACTCGGTAACTTCCATTGCAGAAGCGATTAATGGCGTCTACTATTGTTCTGCTACAAACTCAGGAACTCCCACTGCAGCAATGATTAATGCAGTCTGCTATTGTTCTGCTACAAACTCAGGAACTCCCACTGCAGCAATGACTAATGCAGTCTCCTAATTATCTATGAGAAACTCAGTAACTCCCACTGCAGCAGCGATTAATGCAGTCTCCTATTGTTCTACTACAAACTCAGTAACACCCACTGCAGCAATGATTAATGCAGTCTATTGTTGTTCTGCTACAAACGCAGGTACTCCCACTGCAGCAATGATTAATACAGTCTCTTATTGTTCTGCTACAAACTCAGGTACTCCCACTGCGGCATTGCTTAATGCAGTGTCCTATTGTTCTGCTACAAACTCAGTAACTCCCACTGTAGCAATGATTAATGAAGTCTCCTATTCTTCTGCTACAAACTCAGGTACTCCCACTGCAGCAAAGATTAATACAGTCTCCTATTGTTCTGCTACAAACCCCGGAACTCCTACTGCAGCAATGATTAATGAAATCTCCTATTTTTTTGCTACAAACTCAGGTACTCCCACTGCAGCAATGATTAATGCCGTCTCCTATTGTTCTGCTATAAACTGAGGTACTCTCTCTGCAGCAGTGATTAATGCAGTCTCCTATTGTTCTGCTACAAACTCAGTAACTCCCACTGCAGCAATGATTAATGAAGTCTCTTATTTTTCTGCTACAAACTCAGGTACTCCCACTGCAGCAGTGATTAATGCAGTCTCCTATTGTTCTGCTACAAACTCAGGTACTCCCAATGCAGCATTGAGTAGAGCAGTCTCCTATTGTTCTGCTTCAAACTCTGTAACTCCCACTGCAGCAGTGATTACTGCAGTCTCCCATTGTTGTGTTACAAACTCAGTAACTTCCACTGTAGCAGTGATTAATGCAGCCTCCTATTGTTCTGCTACAAAATCAGGAACTCCCACCACAGCAGTGATTAATGCAGTCTCCTATTGTTCTACTACAAAGTCAGTAACTCCCACTGCAGCAATGATTAATGCCGTCTCCTATTCTGCTACAATCTCAGTAACTCCCACTGCAGCAGTGATTAATGCAGTCTCCTGTTGTTCTGCTATAAACTCAGTAACTCCCACTGCAGCAGTGATTAATGCAGTCTCCTACTGTTCTGATACAAACTCAGGAACTCCCACTGCAGCAGTGATTAATGCAGTCTGCAATTGTTCTGCTACAAACTCGGTAACTCCCGCTGCAGCAGTGATTAATGCAGTCTCCTATTGTTCTGCTACAACCTTAGGAAATCCCACTGCAGCAGTGATTAATACAGTCTCCTATTGCTCTGCAACAAACTCAGTAACTCCCACTGCAGCAGTAATAAATGCAGTCTCCTATTGTTCTGCTAGAAAATCAGTATCTCCCACTGCAGCAGTGATTAATGCAACCTCCTATTGTTCTGCTACAACAGGAACTCCCACTGCAGCAGTGATTAATGCAGTCTCCTATTGTTCTGCTAGAAACTCAGGTACTCCCACTGCAGCAGTGATTACTGCAGTCTCCTATTGTTCTGCTACAAACTGTGGTACTCCCACTGCAGCAATGATTAATGCAGTCTCCTATGGTTCTACTCTCAGTAGCTCCCACTGTAGGAGTGACTAATGCAGTCTCCTATTGTTCTGCTACAAACTCACAAATGCCCACTGCAGCAGTGATTACTGCAGTCTCCTATTGTTCTACTACAAACGCGGGTACTTCCACTGCAGCAATAATTAATGCAGTCTCCTAGTGTTCTGCTACAAACTCAGTAACTCCCACTGCAGCAGTGATTAATGCAGTCTCCTATGGTTCTGCTACAAACTCAGTAACTCCCACTGCAGCAGTGATTAAGGCAGCCTCCTATTCTTCTGCTACAAAATCAGGAACTCCCACTGCAGCAGTGATTAATGCAGTCTCCTATTTTTCTAGTAGAAACTCAGTAACTCCCACTGCAGCAGTGATTAATGCAGTCTCCTACTGTTCTGCTACAAACTCAGGAACTCCCACTGCAGCAGTGATTAATGCTATCTCCTATTGTTCTGCTACAAGCTCAGGAACTCCCACTGCAGCAATGATTAATGCAGTCTCCTATTGTTCTACTGCAAACTCAGGAACTAACACTGCCGCAATGATTAATGCAGTCTTCTATTGTTCTGCTACAAACTCAGGAACTCCCACTCCAGCAACGATTAAAGCAGTCTCCTATTTTTTCTGCTACCTCAGTAACTCCCACTGCAGCAGTGATTAATGCAATCTCCTACTGTTCTGCTCCAAACTCAGTAACTCCCACTGCAGCAATGATTAATGAAGTCTCCTATTCTTCTGCTACAAACTCAGTAACTCCCACTGCAGCAATGATTAAAGCAGTCTCCTACTGTTCTACTCTCAGTAACTCCCACTGCAGCAATGATTAATGCAGTCTCCTATTGTTCTGGTACAAACTCAGTAACACCCACTGCAGCAATGATTAATGGAGTCTCCTATTGTGCTGCAAACTCAGGTACTCCCACTGCAGCAGTGATTAATGCAGTCTCCTATTGTTCTGCTACAAACTCAGGTAATCCCACTTCAGCAAAGATTAATGCAGTCTCCTATTGTTCTGCTACAAACTCAGGTGCTCCCACTGCAGCAATGATTAATGCAGTCTCCTATTGTTCAACTACAAACTCAGTAACTCCCACTGCAGCAATGATTAATGCAGTTTCCTATTGTTCTGCTACAAACTCAGTAACTCCCACTGCAGCAATGATTAATGAAATCTCCTATTCTTCTGCTACAAACTCAGGTACTCCCACTGCAGCAAAGTTTAATGCAGTCTCCTACTGTTCTGCTACAAACTCAGGTACTCCCAAGGCAGCATTGATTAGAGCAGTCTCCTATTGTTCTGCTAAAAACTCAGTAACTCCCACTGCAGCAGTGATTAATGCAGTCTCCTATTGGTTTGCTACAAACTCAGTTACTCCCACTACAGCAGTGATTACTGCAGTCTCCCATTGTTCTGCTACAAACTCAGTTACTCCCACTGCAGCAGTGATTAATGCAGCCTCCTATTGTTCTACTACAAAATCAGGAACTCCCACTGCAGCAGTAATTACTGCAGTCTCCTATTGTTCTACTAGAAACTCAATAACTCTCACTGTGGCAATGATTAATGCAGTCTCCTATTGTTCTGCTACAACCTCAGTAACTACCACTGCTGCAGTGATTAATGCAGTCTCCTATTGTTCTGCTACAAACATAGCAACTCCCACTGCAGCAATGATTAATGCAGTCTCCTATTGTTCTGCTACAAACTCAGGAACTCTTACTGCAGCAATGATTAATGCAGTCTCCTATTGTTCTACTGCAAATTCAGGTACTCCCACTGCAGCAATGATTAATGCAGTCTCCTATTATTTTACTACAAGCTCAGTAACACCCACTGCAGCAGTGATTAATGCAGTCTCTTATTGTTCTGCTACAAAATCAGAAACTCCCACTGCAGCAATGATTAATGCAGTTTCCTATTGTTCTGCTACAAACTCAGTAACTCCCACTGCAGCAATGAGTAATGAAATCTCCTATTCTTCTGCTACAAACTCAGGTACTCCCACTGCAGCAAAGTTTAATGCAGTCTCCTACTGTTCTGCTACAAACTCAGGTACTCCCAAGGCAGCATTGATTAGAGCAGTCTCCTATTGTTCTGCTAAAAACTCAGTAACTCCCACTGCAGCAGTGATTAATGCAGTCTCCTATTGGTTTGCTACAAACTCAGTTACTCCCACTACAGCAGTGATTACTGCAGTCTCCCATTGTTCTGCTACAAACTCAGTTACTCCCACTGCAGCAGTGATTAATGCAGCCTCCTATTGTTCTACTACAAAATCAGGAACTCCCACTGCAGCAGTAATTACTGCAGTCTCCTATTGTTCTACTAGAAACTCAATAACTCTCACTGTGGCAATGATTAATGCAGTCTCCTATTGTTCTGCTACAACCTCAGTAACTACCACTGCTGCAGTGATTAATGCAGTCTCCTATTGTTCTGCTACAAACATAGCAACTCCCACTGCAGCAATGATTAATGCAGTCTCCTATTGTTCTGCTACAAACTCAGGAACTCTTACTGCAGCAATGATTAATGCAGTCTCCTATTGTTCTACTGCAAATTCAGGTACTCCCACTGCAGCAATGATTAATGCAGTCTCCTATTATTTTACTACAAGCTCAGTAACACCCACTGCAGCAGTGATTAATGCAGTCTCTTATTGTTCTACAAAAATCAGAAACTCCCACTGCAGCAATGATTATTGCGGTCTCCTATTGTTCTGCTACAAACTCAGGTACTCCCACTGCAGCAATGATTAATGGTGTCTCCTTTTATTCTGCTACAAACTCAGGAACTCCCATTGCAGCAGCGATTAATGGTGTCTCCTATTGTTCTGCTAAAAACTCAGTAACTCCCACTACAGCAATGATTAATCCAGTCTATTGTTCTGCTAAAAACCCAGGTACTCCTACTGCAGCAATGATTAATGCAGTCTCCTATTGTTCTGCTACAAACTCGGTAACTCCCAATGCAGCAATGATTAATGCAGTCTCTTATTGTTCTGCTACAAACTCAGGTACTCCCACTGCAACAATGATTAATGCAGTTTCCTATTGTTCTGCTACAAACTCAGTAACTTCCATTGCAGAAGCGATTAATGGCGTCTCCTATTGTTCTGCTACAAACTCAGGAACTCCCACTGCAGCAATGATTAATGTAGTCTGCTATTGTTCTGCTACAAACTCAGGAACTCCCACTGCAGCAATGACTAATGCAGTCTCCTAATTATCTACGAGAAACTCAGTAACTCCCACTGCAGCAGTGATTAATGCAGTCTCCTATTGTTCTACTACAAACTCAGTAACACCCACTGCAGCAATGATTAATGCAGTCTATTGTTGTTCTGCTACAAACGCAGGTACTCCCACTGCAGCAATGATTAATGAAGTCTCCTATTCTTCTGCTACAAACTCAGGTACTCCCACTGCAGCAAAGATTAATGCAGTCTCCTATTGTTCTGCTACAAACCCCAGAACTCCCACTGCAGCAATGATTAATGTAGTATCCTATTGTTTTGCAACAAACTCAGGTACTCCCACTGTAGCAATGATTAATGCAGTCTCCTATTGTTCTACTACAAACTCAGTAACTCCCACTGCAGCAATGATTAATGCAGTCTCCTATTGTTCTGCTATAAACTCAGGTACTCTCTCTGCAGCAGTGATCAATGTAGTCTCCTATTGTTCTGCTACAAACTCAGGTACACCCACTGCAGCAAAGATTAATGCAGTCTCCTATTGTTCTGCTACAAACTCAGGTACTCCCAATTCAGCATTGAGTAGAGCAGTCTCCTATTGTTCTGCTTCAAACACTCTGTAACTCCCACTGCAGCAGTGCTTACTGCAGTCTCCCATTGTTCTGCTACAAACTCAGTAACTTCCACTGTAGCAGTGATTAATGCAGCCTCCTATTGTTCTGCTACAAAATCAGGAACTCCCACCACAGCAGTGATTAATGCAGTCTCCTATTGTTCTACTACAAAGTCAGTAACTCCCACTGCAGCAATGATTAATGAAGTCTCCTATTTTTCTGCTACAAACTCAGGTACACCCACTGCAGCAAAGATTAATGCAGTCTCCTATTGTTCTGCTACAAACTCAGGTACTCCCAATGCAGCATTGAGTAGAGCAGTCTCCTACTGTTCTGCTTCAAACTCTGTAACTCCCACTGCAGCAGTGCTTACTGCAGTCTCCCATTGTTCTGCTACAAACTCAGTAACTTCCACTGTAGCAGTGATTAATGCAGCCTCCTATTATTCTGCTACAAAATCAGGAACTCCCACCACAGCAGTGATTAATGCAGTCTCCTATTGTTCTACTACAAACTCAGTAACTCCCACTGCAGCAATGATTAATGCCATCTCCTATTCTGCTACAATCTCAGTAACTCCCACTGCAGCAGTGATTAATGCAGTCTCCTGTTGTTCTGCTATAAACTCAGTAACTCCCACTGCAGCAGTGATTAATGCAGTCTCCTACTGTTCTGATACAAACTCAAGAACTCCCACTGCAGCAGTGATTAATGCAGTCTCCTATTGTTCTGCTACAACCTCAGGAAATCCCACTGCAGCAGTGATTAATACAGTCTCCTATTGCTCTGCAACAAACTCAGTAACCCCCACTGCAGCAGTCATTAATGCAGTCTCCTATTGCAATGCTAAAAACACAGTAACTCCCACTGCAGCAGTAATTAATGCAGTCTCCTATAGTTCTGCTAGAAACTCAGGTACTCCCACTGCAGCAGTGATTACTGCAGTCTCCTATTGTTCTGCTACAAACTGAGGTACTCCCACTGCAGCAATGATTAATGCAGTCTCCTATGGTTCTACTCTCAGTAACTCCCACTGCAGCAATGATTAATGCAGTCTCCTATTGTTCTGCTACAAACTCAGTAACTCCCACTGCAGGAGTGACTAATGCAGTCTCCTATTGTTCTGCTACAAACTCAGAAATGCCCACTGCAGCAGTGATTACTGCAGTCTCCTATTGTTCTACTACAAACACGGGTACTTCCACTGCAGCAATAATTAATGCAGTCTCCTATTGTTCTGCTACAAACTCAGTAACTCCCACTACTGCAGTGATTAATGCAGTCTCCTATTGTTCTGCTACAAACTCAGTAACTCCCACTGCAGCAGTGATTAATGCAGCCTCCTATTCTTCTGCTACAAAATCAGGAACTCCCACTGCAGCAGTGATTAATGCAGTCTCCTATTTTTCTACTAGAAACTCAGTAACTCCCACTGCAGCAGTGATTAATGCAGTCTCCTACTTTTCTGCTAAAAACTCAGGAACTCCCACTGCAGCAGTAATTAATGCAGTCTCCTATTGTTCTGCTACAAACACAGTAACTACTACTGCAGCAGTGATTAATGCAGTCTCCTATTGTTCTGCTACAAACTCAGCATCTCCCACTGCAGCAGTGATTAATGCAGCCTCCTATTGTTCTGCTACAAAGTCAGGAACTCCCACTGCAGCAGTGATTAATGCCATCTCTTATTGTTCTGCTACAAGCTCAGGAAATCCCACTGCAGCAATGATTAATGCAGTCTCCTATTGTTCTACAGCAAACTCAGGAACTAACACTGCAGCAATGATTAATGCAGTCTTCTATTGTTCTGTTACAAACTCAGGAACTCCCACTCCAGCAACGATTAAAGCAGTCTCCTATTTTTCTGCTACAACCTCAGTAACTCCCACTGCAGCAGTGATTAATGCAATCTCCTACTGTTCTGCTCCAAACTCAGTAACTCCCACTGCAGCAATGATTAATGAAGTCTCTTATTCTTCTGCTACAAACTCAGTAACTCCCACTGCAGCAGTGATTAATGCAGCATCCTATTGTTCTGCTATAAACTCAGCAACTCCCACTGCAGCAATGATTAAAGCAGTCTCCTACTGTTCTACTCTCAGTAACTCCCACTGCAGCAATGATTAATGCAGTCTCCTATTGTTCTGGTACAAACTCAGTAACTCCAATTGCAACAGTGATTAATGCAGTTTCCTATTGTTCTGCTACAAACTCAGTAACACCCACTGCAACAGTGATTACTGCAGTCTCCTATTTTCCTGCTACAAACGCAGGTACTCCCACTGCAGCAATAATTAATGCAGTCTCCTATTGTTCTGCTACAAACTCAGTAACTCCCACTGCAACAATGATTAATGCAGTCTCCTATTGTTCTGCTACAAACTCAGTAACTCCCACTGCAGCAGTGATTAATGCAGTCTCCTATTGTTCTGCTACAAACTCAGGTACTCCCACTGCAGAAGTGATTACTGCAGTCTCCTATTCTCCTACTAACTCAGTAACTCCCACTGCAGCAATGATTAATGCAGTCTATTGTTCTGCTACAAACTCAGGTACTCCCACTGCAGCAATGATTAATGCAGTCTCCTATTGTTCTGCTACAAAATCAGTAACTCCCACTGCAGCAACGATTAATGCAGTCTCCTATTGTTCTGCTACAAACTCAGGTACTCACACTGCAGCAATGATTAATGCTGTCTCCTATTGTTCTGCTACAAACTCAGTAACTCCCACTTCAGCAGTGATTAATGGTGTCTCCTATTGTTCTGCTACAAACTCAGGAACTCCCACTGCAGCAATGATTAATGCAGTCTATTGTTCTGCTAGAAACTCAGGTACTCCCACTGGAGCAATGATTAATGCAGTCTCCTATTGTTCTGCTACAAACTCGGTAACTCCCACTGCAGCAATGATTAATGCAGTCTCCTATTGTTCTGCTGCAAACTCAGGTACTCCCACTGCAGCAATGATTAATGCAGTTTGCTATTGTTCTGCTACAAACTCAGAAACTCCCACTGCAGCAATGACTAATGCAGTCTCCTAATTGTCTACTATAAACTCAGTAACTCACACTGCAGCAGTGATTAATGCAGTTTCCTATTGTTCTACTGCAAACTCAGTAACTCCCACTGCAGCAATGATTAATGCAGTCTTTTATTGTTCTACTCCAAACTGAGGTAATCCCACTGCAGCAATGATTAATGCAGTCTCCTATTGTTCTGCTACAAACTCAGGAACTCCCACTGCAGCAATGATTAATGCAGTCTCCTATTGTTCTACTACAAACTCAGTAACTCCCACTGCAGCAATGAATAATGCTGTCTCATATTGTTCTGCTACAAGCTCAGGTACTCCCACTGCAGCAGTGATTAATGCAGTCTCCTATTGTTCTGCTACAAACTCAGATACTCCCACTGCAGCCACGATTAATGCAGTCTCCTATTGTTCTGCTATAAACTCAGGTACTCCCACTAAAAAATGAAATTCCCTTTTTCGGGTTAACTCTTAACTCTTGTCTTCTAGTAAAGTCATCTTTTACCAGTATTTGCTTGTTTTCTGTTATACACACAGAAACCTTTTTATCATAAATGTAAGCTGATATAAAAACATGTGTATTGTAAAGGTCAATGATTGTTGAGCTGCACTGCAAAATAAGGTGTACATAAATGCTAATCATAAATAATGTAGAGCTTTACCTACAATGTACGTTTATGTACTTCTGTATAAGAATTTGGAGCATTTCTCCCCGGGCCTCCGCTGTAAATGGGCACACATCCAGTTGGACTATCCTGGTTAACAAATGTAAAATAAATAAAATAAAATAAATAAATAAATAATCCTGGCTTTCGCAGCAAAAATTCTCCCTAAGACAGTGCAAGGTTTCACCAAAAGAGAAATCCTCTGGAGGGGAAGCAGAGGGAATAGAGTCCTCTGCATCAGAATCCTCATAGGTAGATAAGGGTAAATCCTGGTCATCAGAGGAGACAGAAATTTCAGAGTCCTGATCAGAAGAATCATAAGTAAATTTAGTCCTAGGTCTCTTAGAGGGGGAAGGCTGGCTTCCCCTGATTAAAGTAATAATGTCTTCAGCCACTCTTATCATTTGTTTTTTAGGCATAGTGGCCTGACCATGCGGTCTGGTTGTCGTTTTTCTAGGCATGGATCAAGTTTTAGGCTTTGAAGAAGAAGATGGCATTAGTTTAATATGCAAGTCAGTAGGCCTGAATACACCCTCAGAAGCTGGTGCCTGCACAGCGGCTCTGGACCCATCCAAGGTAGAGACATCCGCAGGTTCCACAGTTGAAGCATCTTGCGGCATACCAGACCGCAAATGGGTCTCAGTAGAAGCCTGCAAATATGAAGTAGCGGGTATCAAGTGCCTCACTGAGTACTTGCGAACTGGCGACTAGCTTAGGAGAAGCGTCGTCGGCAGCTTTGGAACTCGGTGGTCTGTCTCTGTCTTTATCTTTGCGTTTTTTCGGAATGTCGGTAGTCGGGTGGCTCACCTAAGCCATATCTTATTAATTGAACTGAGTACCAAAATATTTAGAAGTGTAAATATACTGACAAAGAATAGTTCATTGCTTAAATAAAGCACAAAACCGACAGTGAGGTACGACGTAGTCAGGGCCTAGGCAAGGAATACAGTACGAATTAAAATCTTTATGAGGTATTTGCTTTCCACAAGAAATACAATTATTGACTTTTACTGACATCAGTTTAGAGCAAGAAAAAGTTTCTCCAACGGGGTACTTATCTTAGTTGAAGACTTTGGTTCTGTAACTCGAAAACGAAAATTTCAGGAGTTGGCTGACTGGCACTTGCGAACTGCTTCTGCTTCAGGCACCGCTCGGTAAGAAAGACTGATGTAATGGCATCAGCTGCATGCTTTATACCCCTGACTACCTGACGTCATGGAAGATGAGACAGCAACTGACACAGGACCCAAGACTTTGATAATCAGGCTGACTGAGGGCTACTGCAAGGAGATAACCCAAATGTGATTACTGCAACAGTGAAACACGAAGAACATCTAGGTGAGAACTTATGGGATACAGTTCAGCATAAAAATATAACGCTACATTTTCAAGTAATGAATGGATGGGGATTGGTATTGGGCCTACTGTTGTTTCATATTGTGTTTTCAACTTTGCCAAAGAATAAAATTTGTTGGTAAAATAAATACAATAAATATGCCAATGACTGTAAATTAGGTTTTATAATAATGGATGTAAATGAGTACAGTAGCATTATTTCTTTTTTGTCTGAAGTAAGCAACTGGGTGAGAAGTTATGGGATACAGTTCAGTGCATAAACTAACAATATGTTTTTTGGAAAACAAATCCCAAGAGAACCATTATTAATTCAAGGTATGCTGTTATCACAGACATAAATATACAAATATGTGTACATTATAACATTATCATCCTATCAAATCAAGGAAGTTGCTGGGAAATAGAGAAGTGGTAACAACTCCAACCAATGGGATGAGTACAGCGCTGTAATGTGTGATGGAGCTGGAGATACTATACTAGTATTACCTGACTTTGCTCAGTAACTAATGTATTCTCCTCTCCATACATTATTGTCCTTGTTTGTGAAGTGGCTGCACTATTTAAGAGGCAATCTGCAGATGGATCAGACAACAGCAATAATCCGTGCCTTGTGTGGAGTACTTCTGGCATCATATTATCAATGAAGTGTGACATAGTTGGATTACTGTTAATGCTACCACTGAAGCATTTAATACATTTCAGTGGAGTTTGAGGGCTCATACACTTTGCCTCTATACAAGGTTCAAGCCCCGCATAAGCAGAGTATGACTGTGTGTCATTATCTCACATTAATATTATAATTTTGCATTACAGTTGACATTAGCACTGCAAGCATTTAGTGTTATAATAGCAGTACATTATCGAGCTGTGCAGTAAATGTAGTTTTATTAGTACCATTGTAGAAATTTAGCTTTGTAAGAACATTACATTATTAAGCCATGCCTGCAGTAACCTTCTTAATAGCAGAGAGATAAGTGCACTGAGGGTAGTTGTATGAAACAAGATGAACTTAGCCTTAAAAAGATTGATTTATTCTCAGCAGCTTGTGTGTGAGAAGAAGTAAGGTATGTACCAGACACGAGGAAAGATATACAGTAAGATAATGAGGTTTACTCAGAATGCTCTGTTTCTACCAGCTTGACATGTGAGAGAATAAACTTTAATAGAGCAATACCCTGCTGTTTGTGTAGACCTGCTTAAAGTTCTGTGGATCACACCCTAACAGCACAATGTATATAATAATAATTTAATACAGTTTGTCTAGCAGAGATTTATCTCAAATGTAAGTACTTGTAAGGCCTAGTTATTAAATTACTGATGCTTTAAGAAATTATTGCATTTTTTGTGAGGCTGGTGAAAAAAAAATAACTGTTGCTGGAATGCTGTAAAGCCATTATAGCACTGATGTGAAAAATGTTTTTGTACTGTTGAAAAAAGGGCTGTGTCTCTTGTAATTAGTTCAAAATTCCACAGTCCCAAGTCTTCCCCTAAATATTCATATCCACAAGCACAAATTGAATGGCAGAACCAAAACACTCAGACCATCTCTGCAGTCCAACCTCACCTTTCAGTTCCGACCCCCTCCTCTACATACCAACATTTCTCGAAATTCTTTGTCTCCTATTACGAATTCTGTTTCTGGCAGATTCTATTCCCACAAAAACTAATAAAATCACACTTGCCACCACTCAGTGCCACATGCCAATAGCTATATCTTTGGTTTGGGCATCAAGTGGCAACACCAATATATTTAGAAGAATTTAGTATTGTGTAAACATTAGTGTCAGTAGAATTTAGCACCGTTTAGCTTAATCTGCCCAAAAAGCAACCTTATTAGCCTTCTAAGCCAGATAAACCACAATCTTTGTAGCTCACCAAACAATGGACTGGACAGCATGAATATGCAATTTCCCAACTTCTCTGTATCCAGCTTGGTGGATACAGACATCTTGAGGTAATGTAGCAATTGTTGCGTGTTTTCTGATAACCACTTAATCTTTAAAGAAGCAGACAGGGTATGCAAAAAGTGTACTTAAGCAAAGACAATGGAGGCTAAAGTTTCACACACATGCACATATCAGATTGTCAAAACAATGCACATAAGACTCACCTCACATAGCATACAACTCACATACACTTTATGGCACTTAAAAACAACGTTGCTAACTAAACAACAAAGATCACCTAGACCACCTTTTGGCAAAGCCATGTCATAGTACATCCAAATGCACTAAAAAACAATACCTAATACCACACAGAGTCACTTTCAATGGACCCACAAATATTAAGCCCCTAAGGCAAGTAAACAGAGTTACAGAACTTCATCATAGGGGACTGTTATTGTAATATATACTGATACCCCTCTAACCAGGCTGAACAAGGAGAAAAAAATAGTTGCTTATCTGAAGCCAGAATCCACCAAATCACACACGCACTGAAGTCATTACACCACAGGTACCAGAATGATTCTGTCACAGTCCATTTAGGTATAAATGACCTGAGATGTACCTTCATGGACTATATGAAGAGAGATATTATGGAGCTCTATGTATTGCAGTCTTGTATGAGCCTAGCATAGAGCAGCACATCACCATCACAGAGGATGATGCCACAATATGAACAAGAAAATAACAGATTTCAAAAATTGGTGTTCTTCCTGGTGTCATTCTAAGGGGATACAATACTTCTCAGCTTGGGAAGATATCATTAACAGACTACATTGCTTTGCCAAGGATGGTCTGCATCTGTCCCCTGTATACTTTCTAATATTGGCTACATTTTATCCACCGCCCACCCCCCAATAGTGCCTTGTTTAAACAATGCCAAACTGACAAACCTACTGGTATAGCATAAATCAACTCAACTAAACCTCAAGGTGTTACTGCTCAATGCCAGCAGCCTAAATAAAAAAGGAGACCCCCTACAAGCCCTCCTCGCACTCAAAAATATAGACATCTGTGCAGTTACTAAGACACGATTTAAAGCACCAGAGAGTATCCCGTCAGTGCAAGGTTTCAGTGTCTTCCATATTTAGATCAGCAGCTGCATAGATGAGCTCTAAAAGGTGGACGTGTCTTGATATACATCAGTAACAAGCATACTTCTGAGGGGGGGGGGTCATACAGGATGAGATGCTGGAGTTCCGCGCTGTGCAGATCACCACAGGCAAAATTCCAAACCATACTCTAGCCAGCTACAGGTCACCCTCTTAGTCCCAAGAAGCTCACAATGCATACTCGGACCTACTGACGACACTTATTCTCCAACCCAACGCTGTAGTCATGGGAGAATTTAATTAACTTTCTATAGACTGGGAATATTACACAGTCTCAAATCTATACACATAGAGATTCCTAGACTTCGTAAATGCAAACAATAACCGAATAGTGACAATGTGAATAGCGCACAATGTGGCTGGCCTAATATATGCCTTCGGGCAGATAGCCCAGTACCAAACCTATGAACCTATGTCCACTACAGACTCTAACATACTGGAACTCGTTCTCACAAATATGGGTGAATGTTGCAGCCTCCAATGTCTCATCTGCCCTCGTAAGGTCTGACCATAAAGCTGTCCCCTTCTAAATCAAAATCAACTCCATAATCCCAGTAAAACCAGTAACAGTTAAGAACTATTCCAAGGCAAATTACCTTTTATTAAGTGATGGTTTGTCAAATTTCAATGATCCTCCAACCCCCAAGAATACAGCAGCCTAAGTTGAATTACTCTCAGAAACTCTGTAAAAAACATGTAAATGGCTGCATAGAGGCTCCTGTACCTACCAAAAGTAAGCCCAGCACTAGCCCCAGAGACTAACCACCATGGTGGCACCCAAAATTAAACAAGATATGCAACAAAAGGAAAAAAAATATGATACAAATCAAGGGTAATTCGTATAAAAATAAAAACTCTCTAATCAAACTCAACAGGCAACTAAGAGAAACAATTAGGTCAAACAAAGCCTACAGTGTGGTTAACATAACCATAAGGACTTTTGCTATGTCACAAATCTGAAGGGCAGCACACAGCAACGTGCTGAAATGGTAGTTAATGGCTCCACATTCACTGAGCCTGGTGATATAGCGAACCTAGTAATGGAAAAATCCAGTTCCAACTTTAACCTCACCTCACTCCAACCATAAAACATAACCCCTCCAACTATAATGAGGGAGCATGTACAGGCTTGTGCTCACTAATGCCAAGAACACAGACTCAATGGGGCCTGATAACATCCTAGGTGCCTCCTGAATAGTCTAAAATATGAATTATCAGGACCCCTGGAGTCACTACTTAACAACAGCCTTAAAACAGGTCTTCTACCACGAGAAAGGTGGACTGTGGTAGTCATCCCCCTTCATAAAGGAGGACCTTCAACAGATCCTGGAAGCTACAGTCCCATTAGTCTGACTAGTCTTATTTGCAAAGCTATAGAAAGAACCATCATGGAAATTACCAACAAGGACTTAGGAAACCTCCAGACACTAGATCCATCTAAGTCTGGGGTTGTCACAGGAAGGTCATACTTACTGAACCTGGTGGACTTTATTGATAAGGTCACTAAGGCAATGGACGAGGGAAAACAGTGCATTCTGCCTACCTATATCTGGCTAAAGCATTTTATACAATACCCCACTTGTGCATTGTCAAAAAAATTACAGAACTAGGCATAATACCCTTTATAATATGCCGGATAGCTAGCTGGCTCAAAGATAGGACCCAAGAGGTTAGGATCAGTGAGGCCAGCTCCACAAACAGACCGGTCAGCAGTGGAGTCCCTCAAAGGTCTGTTAAACACACTCCTCCCTAGCATCTACTTCTCAGATATCAAAGCCAATGTCATAGGCCTCTGACTAATCAATTGCACAGATGATTGCAAACTGTGAGCAGTCACTGAATCTCCCCAACATGAGAACACCCTTCAGTAAGGTCTAATACAGACAAACACTGGTTCCAAAGCCATGGCTTAAAACCCAATACCATGAAATGCACTGTAGTACCTTTTGGGAAGTCGGTCACCCTCGGTAATTGTCATTAATAAAACACAGCTAAAAGTTTTTCTGTTTTTTCTGAAGAAGTTTGCCTTTGAGGCAAACGAAAAGCGCTTTAAATAAACATTTGAATTTAGCCTCTTTTTTCAGTGGTTTCTACTGGCGAGTGCAAAATCTAAAGACATTTCTTGCCTTGGTGAATTTGTGTATCCAAGCAGTTTGGTTTCCTGTTTTTTGTCCACCTTATCGGAATTTTCTTGGTTTGTAGTTCATTTTCGAGGTTATGACCGCTAAACGTTGAGTCACTAGTCAGGGATTTGGGAACACATGTGGATAGTAACCTAGCCTTCGACCAACATGTGTTCAAGTTAGTAAAAAATCAATCCTTCTATGTTTCTCAACTTTTAAGTAAGGACACAGTATCTAGGTCCAGAGAGGTCATTGTACCACTCTAATTGTCCCTCATTAGACCCAACATAGAGTATAATGCCCCCTTCAGTATGTACCTGACCAGAACATCCACAAAGGTTCCTTACAAAAAGGATACAGGGAGTAAACATAAAGTCTTACTCTGATCATCTCAAAGCACTGTCTCTTTACTTGGTATCATACAGACGTCTGAGAGATGACCTTTGACTGGTGTAAAAGGCATCCCTGGACCTTGTTTTGATTAACCTGTTGCACATCTGCAAAATAAACAGCATCAGAACTACTAGATTAAAAAAAACTTAAATTTTACTTGTGCCATAAATTGGACATGTTGGAGAGACAGATATGTTTCTCAGAGAATTCCCATGGTTTTCCATCCATGTGATGCAGAGTTCTTCCCTAAACCTATTTAAGTGCAACTCAGACCAATAGATGGGTAATCAGAAATTCACCACTGGTCTAGTGTCTATGTCCCTGATGGAAAGAGGCAGTCAGTAAATCACTCCCTGTAAAAATCAAATTTATGGGTCACATTTGGTTTGCATGGCTAGGCTTATAAAGGCCCTCGAGGTGGGAGTAATGTTCCAACTTAAGTAAATAGAAAGCACTATACTATACAACAGCATCTCCTTTAAAATTACACAATATCTTAGTGCATTCTTATAAAGACTCTTACAAAATGTCTTAAAGAAACAAATGCTAGCAGGAGATATTCAGGTGAGCCCTGGGTCCACTAACCTAAACCAATGCCTTCAAACATGCACTCATCTAAATATCCAAAAAGCTTAAATACTCTTAACATTTTCCTAAACCAAGTGCAGGGCAAACCAAACAATTTAAAAGTAGAATGTACAAACATTATAGAATTAACAATAAATTTGCAAATCTGAAGACTTGGCTACACAAGCGAGGAAACCATAACTGCTTTGTGCATAATAAATACTTGGCTAAAATACTAACTACTGTCCCCTCCCAATATATCCATTCTCTGTACAATTCCTACTACAAAACAGAGCAGGCAGAAGGGAAGGGAGGTGGATTCGTTCCTAAGCCACTTCTCGAGAGGAGTTTAGCAAGAGAGAAAGAAATCAAAGTTATACCTATAAATGTATCTTAACTGACATTAACACTAGGAGGTCCACCTTAATTTATCTGGCCTATATATTCCCCGCCTCAGTCACCATCCACCAACAACTTCTTTCCTTTGATATTCTTTCTTCAGGTTATTCCCACCTTGATACCATCATCTAGGAAATTGATTTCTGTATTACTGCTTACCAATATATATCCCTACATCCACTAAATAAAATGCTCACAAACCATAATCACCGAAATAAACCAGTGAAACAGTCTACCAGGCCAAACTCCTTAAAGGGAAAAATTTTATCTCTTAACCTCATCAATACTCCAACATAAAACAGACGTATCAACATCAATATCCTCCCCAAACAAGTTGGTGATCACTGCTTGAGTACTGTCAACAAAATTCTTCAAAACAAATACCCAGTCCCTTATCATTACAAAGCTGACCCTTCACCAGAATCCAAAACTACCCTTCTAAGCAGCACATTTAACTACAAATACCAGTGTCAGTCTTCATTCCAGAGACATTCTAATAGTGCCCCTAGACACTGCTTCCTAGATAAACTAAACCTCATATAAGATACAGTTTAAACCTTAGTAAAAAGAAGAACCAGGGACAAAAAAGCACCTGACTCAACCAAGATTAAAAACAAAACATGCTGGAGACACACTAATCCTGGCAGGCTGGGAAACAGCAGGAAATTAATGCGATGCTGTACAATACATATAGTGAATTCATGCTGCAAAGGCCACCTGCCTCAGGAAGATACAAAAATCACTAGCAAGTAATTCAAAACTCTTCTGGAATGAACTCGAACACTCATGGGAAATGTTACAGACTCTGTTTTTCTTAGACGTACACCTGAAAACCAAAACGTTGTTAATGATTATAGAATTTCCTAGTCAAAACAAATCAGAATATAATCAATAAATTCCCCAGAAACCTACCTTTTATAAACCCCTCCCAGCTCTATACAAAAATCACTAGCAGGTAATTCAAAACTCTTCTGGAATGAACTCCTCTGGAATGACTTTAACCCCACTTCAACTTCAGACACACCAACAAAAAGAAAGCAAAAATCCTTACTTAACAAACTGTAAAAGCAGTGCAAGCTTCTCTAAATGGCACACCAAATATAAAAAATGGCAGCCACTCATATTGCCGGGCCCTAACATATATGATCAGTCTTTCACTTTTATTGGAATACTCCCTGCCTTATTCAAATATGCAGTCATTATCTAATTATCTAAAACCCCTCACTGAATGCAAAGACTGTAGAGTAACAGCCAGCTTATGCTCTCTCACAAAATATCTGAAAAACTTAACTACAAACAACTCTTTGAACACGCTTAAGTCAGTTATGGGCTACTCTGTGACCACTAACATGGATTCCTGCCCACCCTCAACACAGTGATTGCCCTGTACACATCCACTAATAATATATGGAACAATCTGAATGAATTTAAATTAAAATGTACCTGCTCTCAGATAAAACCTGAGCCTTTGAGACAGTCAAAAAGAACCTTCTCCTCAGTAAACTAAGAAACTTCAACTTTGGTTGTCCAGCCATTAAATGGTGCTCAAAAGAAGCTATTTGGAGGACACTTGACAGTTCAGGATTAACCCAACCAAAGTGCTTTTTCATTCATGGAATACAGCTTCAAGGGCTACTGTCAATCTCCTTGCCCTTTCAATAATGAAGCTTTGCCTTACAGCCTTTTGTAAGTATATATAATCATGTATAGAGATGATATGTTTCTACCTGAATTCTATAAAACTTATCCACCCTTCAGAAGAAACTACCCATCAGCTTCATAATGCTATGCCTCTAGATGGACAGCGACAGCCTTCTCATTAATACCTTATATTCTACCACTACAATTTCTGGACCCCTGCTAAAGCTTCCCAAAGGACCCCATATGTGCATCCAACAAAAATAACAGATGCTTGCCAGCTGTAACAGAACAGAAACAGGTGGGACTGACCTTAGAGCCATTTCTTTCTCTCTCACATACTGACAACATTATCCACAAAACTCTGGGACAGCTTAAGCTGTACTACAAAGTTGTTCATCTTCTCAAACCACTGATCATTTTTCCATACCCAAAAGGACTGTATGAATTCCCAAAATTGAATATGGTCTCCCTACTACCAACCTTCACAATAGTGGCAACATACAAAATATTCAAATGCCAGTAAATCATTTGCATATTTTTCTGCTTTCCTTGAAAGATAAACCTAACCCATCACAGTTAGCATCTATAGCATGTTAAATGGTTACCTGTTAATAAGAAAGGGCAACTCTCCACAGAGGAAACCTACCTAAAATTATTAATCTAGGACACTGCCCACCATTAAGAACAAAACTACACATCCTTTTAACAAAGTACACATAAAGAAATGCACATGGAGAACCATACCCTCATTAGGCCTAAATTCCCACAACAGCAATTGGTGGTGAAAGGCATTCTCAAAGCTAGCACCTGCAGTTTGAAGACCAACCCCTATAAGAAGACATGCATGAAAGGGTACCACAGAAGCATTTAAAAAGCAGACTAAAAATAATACTCACTGAAAGAATAGAAAGCTTGGTTTTGCTATAAAGAAAAGGCTAGGAACAACCTTTATTCAACGTTTGGCTTCACACACACACAGTCTATATATATCTGACTCTTCAGTCTCATAAATGAATCACAGTGATTCTGAATGGGAATTTCCTAGAATTAATATTTGTAACATGACTGTTGCTTCCCTCAACCCCATACGATGCCGTCTCGCAGTTATCTCATTGTAAAAGTTGCTCTTCAAATTACTGTATACATTTGTAAATATCATTTATTAACTTTTATGTAATGATGCAATTTCTTTAGTTCAAACCTTCAAGTGATAAATCACTATAACAACCATACTTGCTTCTTATATAAAATTACTGATTAAATTCTTTGACAATGGAAACTTCGCATCCTTATTACCCCCATGGAATGCAAATACTCTTAACACTTTCCTAAACCAAGTGCAGGGCAAACCAAACAATTTAAAAGTAGAATGTACAAACATTATAGAATTAACAATAAATTTGCAAATCTGAAGACTTGGCTACACAAGCAGAAACCATAACTGCTGTGCATAATAGATACTTGGCTAAAATATAACTACTGTCCCTCCCAATATATCCATTCTCTGTACAATTCCTACTACAAAAACAGAGCAGGCAGAAGGGAAGGAGGTGGATCGTTCTAAGCCACTATCGAAAGAGTTAGCAAGAGAGAAAGAAATCAAAGTTATACCTATAAATGTATCTTAACTGACATAACACTAGGAGGTCACCTTAATTTATCTGGCCTATATTCCCCCTGCCTCAGTCACCATCCACCAACAACTACTCCTTGATATTCTTTCTTCAGGTATTCCACATGATACCATCATCCTAGGTGATTTCTGTATTACTGCCACCAATATATATCCCTACATCCACTAAATAAAATGCTCACAAACCATAATCACAAATAAACAGTGAAACAGTCTACCAGGCCAAACTCCTTAAAGGGAAAAATTTTATCTCTTAACCTCATCATCTCCAACATAAAACGGACGTATCTACATCAATATCCTCCCAAACAAGTTGAGTGATCACTGCCCAGTACTGTCAACAAAATTCTTCAAAACAAATACCCAGTCCTTATCATTACAAACTGACCCTTCACAGAATCCAAAACTACCCTTCTAAGCACACATTTAACTTCTAAATACCAGTGTCCAGTCTTCATTCAGAGACATTCTAATAGTGCCTTGAACTGCTTCCTAGATAAACTAATCCTCATATAAGATACAGTTTTAACCTTGGTAAAAAGAAGAACCAGGGACAAAAAAGCACCTGGCTCAACCAAGATTAAAAACAAAACATGCTGGTGACATACTAATCCTGGCAGGCTGGGAAACAGCAGGAAACTAATGCAATGCTGCACAATACATACAGTGAGTTCATACTGCAAAGGCCTCCTGCCTCAGGAAGATACAAAAATCATTAGCAAGTAATTCAAAACTCTTCTGGAATGAACTCAAAAAACTCATGGGAAATGTTTTTCTTAGACGTACACCTGAAAACCAAAATGTTGTTAATGACTACAGAATTTCCTAGTCAAAACAAATCAGAATATAATCAATAAATTCCTCAGAAACCTACCTTTTATAAACACCTCTCAGTCCTGCTATACCCCTCCCAGCTCTATACAAAAATCACTAGCAGGTAATTCAAAACTCTTCTGGAATGAACTCCTCTGGAATGACTTTAACTCCACTTCAGCTTCAGACACACCAACAAAAAGAAAGCAAAAATCCCTACTTAACAAACTGTAAAAGCAGTGCAAGCTTCTCTAAATGGCACTCCAAATATAAAAAAATGGCAGCCACTCATATTGCCGGGCCCTAACATATATGATCAGTCTTTCACTTTTTATTGGAATACTCCCTGCCTTATTCAAATATGCAGTCATTATCTAATTATCTAAAACCCCTCGCCTCACCAAATGCAAAGACTGTAGACTAATAGCCAGCTTATGCTCTCTCACAAAATATCTGAAAAACTTAACTAGAAACAACTCTTTGAACACCTTCATCAGTATGGGCTACTCTGTGACCACTAACATGGATTCCACAACACCCTCAACACAGTGATTGCCCTGTACACATCCACTAATAATATATGGAACAATCTGAATGAATTTAAATTAAGATGTACCTGCTCTCAGATAAAACCTGAGCCTTTGAGACAGTCAAAAAGAACCTTCTTCTCAATAAACTAAGAAACTTCAACTTTGGTTGTCCAGCCATTAAATGGTGCTGAAGCTATTTGGAGGACATGACAGTTCAGGTTAACCCAACCAAGTGCTTTTTCATTCATGGAATACAGCTAGGGCTACTGTCAATCTCACCTTTCAATAATGACTTGCCTTCTGGCCTTTTGTAAGTATACATAATCATGTATAGAGATGACCTCTTTCTGCCTGAATTCTATAAAACGTATCCATCCTTCAGAAGAAACTACCCATCAGCTTCAAAATGCTATGCCTCTAGAGGGACAGCCTTCTCATTAATACTTTATAGTCTACCACTACAATTTCTGGACCCCTGCTAAAGCTTCCCAAAAGACCCCGTATTTGCTTCCAACAAAAATAACAGATGCTTGCCAGCTGTAACAGAACAGAAACAGCTGGGACTGACCTTAGAACCATTTCTTTCTCTCTCACATACTGACAACATTATCCACAAAACTCTGGGACAGCTTAAGCTGTACTACAAAGTTGTTCATCTTCTCAAACCCACTGATCATTTTTCCATACCAAGGACTGTATGAATTCCCAAAATTGAATATGGTCTCCTACTACCAACCTTCCACAATAGTGGCAACATACAAAATATTCAAATGCCAGTAAATATTTGCATATTTTCTTTCCTTGAAGATAAACTAACCCATCACAGTTAGCATCTATAGCATGTTAAATGGTTACCTGTTAATGAAAGGGCAACTCTCCACAGAAACATACCTAAAATTATTAATCTAGGACACTGCCCACCATTAAGAACAAAACTACACATTAATTAACAAAAGTACACAAAGAAATGCACATGGAGAGCCGTACCCTCATTAGGCCTAAATTCACAGCAGCAATTGGTGAAAGGCATTCTCAAAGCTAGCACCTGCAGTTTTGAACCAACCCCTATAAAAAGACATGCATGAAAGTACCACAGAAGCATTTAAAAGCAGACTAAAATAATACTCACTGAAAGAATAAGCTTGGTTTGCTATAAAGAAAAGGCTAGGAACAACCTTTATTCAACGTTTGGCTTCTGCACACACACAGTCTATACTATCTGACTCTTCAGTCATAAATGAATGCGAGTGATTCTGAATGGGAATTTCCTAAATTAATATTTGTAACATGACTGTTGCTTCCTCAACCCATACGATGTGTCTCGCAGTGCTCATTGTAAAAGTTGCTCTTCAAATTACTCATTGTAAATATCATTATTAACTTTTATGTAATGATGCAATTTCTATAGTTCAAACCTTCACGTGATAATCACTATAACAACCATACTTGCTTCTTATATAAAATTCTGATTAAATTCTTTGACAATGAAACTTCTGCCCAATGGGCCTTTGTTGTGACTAAAAACAGTCTGTCAATAGTCCACTTACCCAGTTACGAAAAGGATATAAGTAAATTAAATAAGCAAACAACAAGAAGCTATATGTCATTGTTAATTATAGAGGGTGTCTTTTCTCTGAAGTTAATCATGAGCACACTGCTGAATACTTCATTCATTTTAGCTTGTAAAATGCTTTACAGTATTACATAAAATAGACTTACTTTAACATGTAGATATTATACAATAAATTCTGTTGAGCTATTTATGCTGGAGTTTCATGCCCCTGTCTTCATCTGTGTTACTCGTGCTGTTAAGTAATAACCTTGTCTCAGAACTCTAGCGCTAAACCCAATACAGTCAGTAAATGAGGAACTAACTACCTAAATTTAGCCCTCCAGGCTACTTACTTTTAATTCTACAGTAACTGGCAGTTAAAACATTGTGATTTAGCTTACAGCTGTGAAAATGTTCCCACACTCATACAGTCTGAGAACACATTTAAAGGCACAGGCACATTTACCACACCCAACATCTTACAACTACTCCCTCCTGGCATAAAACCAGGGGTTTGAAATCATGATGTTGGGTTGTAGGCCTTGTGGACAATCCCTTAACCTTTCTGTTGACTATGCCTGGTTTGTAGGTCAAAGTTAACTGAAAGGGCTGAAGGGACAGTGCCCACCAGCATTACCTTGTACTGCCATCAGTTTGCTTACTTAAAGTCTGCAAAGGGGCAGGATCCATTGTGAAGTACCTCTCTCACAGATCATGATTCAAAGCATAGAAGGTAAACTAAATTCTAATACTCTCTAGTCTAGTTCAATAGCACGGTATCTCCTTTCTGTATTTCTCAGCTTCCTGCTGATATAGAACATAAAGTGCTCCTCATCTTGAATATCTTGGGATAGCAGTGTCCCCGACCCAGCTTCTATAAAATTGGGAACTGGGACTAAGGCAGTTTCAAACCAAATGAATCACTTTGAGCTCATTAAATGTTCCAGTTTATTTGGTGCCCAGTGAAGTTCCCAGACAGACAACAAAGATTTCGGCATGACCTGCCTTGGTGTCACATAATCCAATGATAATTAATAGATGCAAATTTTGAAGATTTAGGCCCATGTGTTACATCAAATTCCATGAAAATTCTTGTTTTACAATTGTCCACACAGTCCCAATTCTGCATTTTACTAAACTTTATTTAAAATGTTAGTGTTCTTTCCTGTAATGCCAATATTTTATGCATATCTCCTAACTCCCACTAGCACTGTGATAATCTTTCTCTAACAAAGACCTCCAAGCATTCCACACGTATCATTGCTTTCTTGTTGTGTCGCTTCCTTGTTATGTCACAACATTTAAACATATAGCACCATGCATTGTCTTTACTTTTCTATATTTGTAACATCAGTAAAAAAGGTGAAATAAAAATCACGCAAAAAGAGCAATATGTTGCACCCTTACTGTGGATGTTATCTCCAAGGTTATCCTTCTGTTCTGTGCTACCTGGTCTCCTTAAAACATCCTTTGGCAATTCATCATCTGCTTTGAATAGTAGTAATAACTTCTTCTGGGGAATTTTGTATCCTGCATATTAAAATATAAATGTAATACTATTTTTACTTTACTTTATTAAACAGAGTGTCCAAATGAACAAGACTAATTTCAACAGAGGACCAAACGGTAACCCTATATACGCTGACAGCAGCACATTAACAGGGTAACACACATGTATTTATCACTAGAAAATTCTAAACAATAGTACAAAATATCATAGCACATTAGACACAACATAGGCACTGCACAGTAGACAAACTACAAAAACAAATTCAGGTTATTAATAATCTTAATTAGTCAATGCTATATACCAGTGCTTCTCAAACTGTCAGCTGAAGGACCTTTTTTTTAATATTTCTGACCCATTATGGATTGGTACTTCTCTAAAATAATAAAACGACTATGGTACTTAGAGATGTACAGTGATGAAATCACACCACCTGGATGACTCTTTTCTTGTGTTTCCATACCTCATCTTAAGCTAAGTGGTAAGACTGGCTAAAACTGCACTGAATTAAGCCACTGGGTTTGCGGTCCACTATTATCCCCAAAGCCATGTGATTCTAGATAGTCAGTGAATTTTTCAGACATTTTTCCCCAACATTTTGCTTCAATGACATTCTTAACAAAAGTCTTGATTAAGGAAAGAAATCCAGTCTTATTTTCTTTCAAGGAAGAAATAAGTTGTGCCCAAGCTTTAATATTCAAAGCTGACAAAATGAGTATTTCCCAATAAAATTATATGACAGATGATTACAAGGATACAAAGAAGGTATACATGGAAATACCGCCTGCCACCCTATCCCAGAAAATAACAGGCACGTATTATGCAACCATCTGGTGTTAGATTGGGATTAAAGTGAAAGAACAAATGGACACAGCGATATATTTTGAAGTGTTTGCCATCACACATATCTCCTCACCCCTACTCCCAAAACAGTTAGGGACAAAGGCCCAGATCAGGAACAGATTTTAAATACTGGTCTCATAGCTAAAAAAGTTGTTAGAATAAAGGGTCCTGAATTTGCAAGCATTTTCTGGATGATACAAACTCTAGAAATTCATGTCTGTCTTTATTTCTTTACTGCAACCTACAATAATTTGACAGAAGAACACAAATTTTGTGCGGAACACACAAAATCATGTGTTATAATCAGAGACGGTTAAGAACAATGCCCCAGCCCAAACAAACACACCCAGTCATGAACATGTATGCATACAACCATGAAATTATAGCCACTTGTATAATTTGATAAACAAAAGATATCTGCTTGCAGTCAAATACATGCATAAAATAATGGCCTAAAATCATTTTTCAGCTTGCTGCTAATCAAACCATACATGGCAAGCCAATGCAAACCTTCTTTGCTTTCTCAACCCCTTAGCTCAAGATTTTGCATTTAAAAAGGTGCTTCAAAAGGCTTTAAATTGCATTTTCTGAAGGATACCAACTTTGAAAATCAAGTGTCTGTCATTATTAACTGAATGCAGTACTTGTTGATTTGGCAGGAAAAAAGTCACATTTTTGAAGCCCTAGCTTCCCTGGAGAATGCACCATTAATAATAATAATAATAATAATAATAATAATAATAATAATAGCAATAACCATCATCATCATCATAATAACAACAACCTTAGCTCATGTCCCAGTAGCTGTTTCTCCAGCCAGTGAACATCCATTCCCTCATTTATCTTCGCAGACTTACTGCTAAAGCAAGGACTACAAAGATGTAAAATCGATTGGTTAATGCACTGATCTCCCAAAGGTCAGTGCATTTAACAAATCAACTGCTGCCAGCATCCCAGTTAATGTGTTACATATGCCATTTATATTTTATCTCTAACTAAAAAAATACCACATTTCTTTAAAAAAATAAAGTAAAATATAAAAATAGCTCACAAACTGGTAACAAACAGTTCAAAGATTGATACTGGTCTGCAGACCAGACTTTATGTCACAGGTATATGTTACCTGAAATGGATCCAGCAATGCCAAAGGAGTTCAACAGAAAGTAGAGCAGAGCAGAAACAAGTAAAAAAATATGAGGGTGTAGCAAGAAGAAGGAGGCAAAAAACACAGACATAGGCAAATGAATTTATGTGTAAGGACCCTGTGAAAAGAAGACACCATGAGTAGTAAGTGAAGGAAACTAGGAAAGAACAGACAGAAGTTAAGAACTAAATAACTTATGTGATAAGAAAAGGCAATGGAAATAATATTGTGACACTGACAGAGGCAGAGCAGTGGGTTATAGTGTGGTTGTGAGGAGGAGTTAATAGAGGGGAGATAAGTAAGAACAGAAGGTGATCAGCACAAAACAGGGTAAAAAAGGAAGCTGTGGGACATGAGCATAACACAAAGTAGGCATTATGGACTAGTTAGTACAGGAAAACATCCGAGAACTAAGTAGCACTGGAAGACATTACTGCAGTTAGGTAAACAGTAGGACAGTATATTGGGTTATTGTTGCATCTTTCGGCTTTTCCCAGTTAGGGGTCACCACAGCAGAACTCCGGTCCGCTAATGATTGGCAGTAGATTTTTTTACGTGCCGAGTTGTCAGCCCTGCCACACAACCTTCAACGAAGGTACGCCCATTCATGCAAGTCTCCAGACAGAAGACGCTCTAGCTGAGAATCGAACGGAACATCTTACTGTGAGGCGACAGCACTACCGCAGCACCACCATGACAGTACATTGGGTAAGAAGGCAAAATGTGATGTCAAGGCTAACAGTAGTTAGTTAGAAGAGTATTAGGAATAGATTATAATGGGGGAATTCTATTATGTAATAAAATGTGGACACAATTTAAGGAAATAAACTCATTTTGAATTAGCCTCTTAAATTGTGTCAGAATTAGTCAATTATTTGATCCCACAAATGAAAAAATGACACCACTGATGTTTTTTTTAAACTTGAACTGAAATAGTTGAGAAAAAGCTATGAGATATAGGTGTAACCTGAGGTTTGAACTATACAATCATTTCAGGGCAGAAGTTGTTAAATAATTACTAAATTAAACTAAAAATGAGGCCAATGTAACCAATGAAAATAGCATAATTCCTACCATAAGGCAGTTTTGGTTTGCTTATAGATATTAAATTAAATAACACGTAAAGATGGATAGTACTGGGTAGCGACCTCTGCAGAATACAGCAATATTTTGGCTTGAAATGATAACAGGATAACAGATTTTAAAATGTTATAGCAGGATGTTTGCATGGCGTAGGACAATGTTGTGGTAGGCTGGAAAACATGCTACTAATTTAAATGTCAAAACATAATAAGGCTATAATGTGCTATAGCGTCATAATAAGGGTTGAACTCAAATTTAATGTTGTGGAGGAAGGCTTATATCCAGTTCTGATGAAGCCCCTTGAGGGCGAAACTGCTTAACTGGTATTTAGTGCATTTGGTCAATAACGTTATTTTATTTTATTATCTGTTATCCATTTGCCTGTGGCTCCATGAGTCTGGGAGGTCAGTCTAAGTTCTGGAGTTGGCATAATGATTAAAGTGTTTACTTCACAAAGACAAGGTACAAGGATGGATTCTTACCTTTGAAAAGGGAACTAGGATAGCCTTAAAATGGCCCACAACAGCAGCTAGCCTAGTACTTGGCTATGAACCTATAATTGTTATAACATCAATAGTCAGAAGTTCTAATCCTAATAGAAAACAATAAAAAAATATTTCTGCAGGGGACATCCCCCTGTGCCCCCTGCTCACATGCTAATTACATATACTATGAGAGTCATGGCTTAGTGGTAGGTCATACAGACTAGTGTTACCAAGGTCCTGGGTTCGAGACTGACAGTGGGAATTTATTTGGGTGGGAGATTGGCATAATGGTTAAGGTGTTTACATTACAGACACAAGGTGCAGGGTTTGATTCTCACATGGGGTAATTGGCTAGGATTAAAATAGTCTACATGGGCAAATAGCCTAATACTAATCTATGAACATGAATAAATAAAAGACTACTCTGGCCTACAAGGCAATACCACAATATCAGAAACGATGATCCTTGAAAACCAAACATTTTTGGGTTGGGAGAGTGGCCTAATGGTTAAGGTGTTTGCCTTACAAACATAAGGTGCAGGGTTTGATTCTCTCAAGGGGATAATTGGCTAGGCTTAAAATAGCTCACAAGGGCAGTTAACCTAGTATTAATCTATAAACCTATAAACTAAATCCAAGAGCACACTGTTGTAGAAAAAGGGTCAATTTGTGTTAAACAATTTGCCATTTGCATTTCTTTTGTAACCCTTATGGCTCCAGAGATATGAGCATTTGTTTGAAAACATGAGAACATAATTTGATTTTGTCAAAAAGCCCAGGATACAGGCACTGGAAGTTAGGGTGTAAACCTCTGGAGCCCCATTGGAGTAAATTAGTTAAAACTTAAATAATTAGAAAGTACAGAAATTTAAAATAACAAGGGATGGTTACATATGTTATCTGCCATGATAATGTGGTGTAATTCTTTTCCTTTTATTGCTTACATCCACCTTAACCATTCCAGATCATCTTTATATAATATATTTTTACAGAATCCAGTGTTCTTTCTAAACTAGGAAAATGAGGTTATAATTACCAGTGTTTTTGATATCTACAGATAACTTAAGAATTACACACAAATAACTGAGGTTATCACATTTTCTTATCAGCTGTGTATCTATTTCACAAAATTTGAAAGCAAAACAAGTAAGTAAAGCAAACACTTTCCACATGGTTACTAACTGCAATTTATTTTTACAACAAACATTTTTTTTAAATGGAGTGGTCAGCACTCTCTTTCTCTGCTAAAGAAGTTATGATTGCACCCTTTTTCCTTTAGGAATGTTTCAACTTTTGGCTAAATACAAAGGTGAGGCAGGGGCTTCTATTCACTTATTTATAAAGTGTTACAAACTGGACTGTTAGTCAATAGTTTCATCTCATCTGAATTGTACATTTTCATGTGTTGGTGCTACCCTTTCTTTTTCTGATCCATTTGATACTCTGCCATTCTATCCATAAATAAGGAATAGAGTTGTTAATATCTATGATAAGAAGGCTAATACTTTAGTAATTACAACATATATTATACAAGCTTATCATAGCATCCAGCAGTCTGTCTTTCAAGTACTGCACTGTACCTGGCCATTTCTTTTGCGTGCATTAACAGACATTGGATAATGGCTCTTTATTGCCAGAAGCAGAGAACACATACTATTAGTTTATGAAGTCATTTCCTCCAGCTAACATGTTTACAGATAACAAAATGTTTTAATCTGTACATTTTTAAACAAGAAACATCGTTATTGAATTATCACCTCATTCCTCCTCCAAAACTTTATTCTGTATGCATTGTTCCCACAATTCCCATTTTTCTATGTAAGTTGCTGATACCCTTTTCTAAAGATCCCACTTCCAGTTCCTTTACGTCTGTTACAATATTCACTACATATAGTGCAGTTGGTATATACTTTGATTTCCATTTTCTAGAAATTGCTTTAGGACAGCCACCAGAATTAAACTTAGCAAGACCTTACCATGTCCAGGCAAATCAGATTCTGTAACACAGCTCAAAAAATTATTTCCTTCATTACACCAATTTGCTCACCCAGTATTTCTGACAGAGTAGTCTGCAGGGAATTTTTAAAGTTTGCCAACTTATTATTCTCCTAAAACATGCTCCTAATTACCTCTTTCTTCCCCATCACACCACCAACATTTGCAGTCTAACTGAGGAAAAAATTCTTTGGAGTCTGCTTGGGGTATAACAAAATATATGCAAATACTTCCAAGAAAATATCCTAAATCTTTGCAACTTTGTTTTACATTTGGGAGCCATACATATATCCTCTCATTGCTTCTTTGGGAATTGCTTATACAATGGCTCTTCTAGATCCTTTCTAACTTCTTCTGATCAATTCCTATATATACCAAGCAATATTTTATATGCCCTACTTATTATCCTCTTTTATTACTTCTTTTTATTAAGTTTTTAAAATCCAATTAACAATATGTACCATTAAAACTTTAACACAATAAATAACCATAAAGACAACATTTCTTATCTACAAATAACAACATCAGTTATTTACAAAGGTGTCTGCTAAACAATAAAACATTATTGATAATTTCAGCTTCTAACATTACTTGGCTATTATCTATTTTTTCTAACAGATCATTAAATTTCAACCAAGTAATATAATGTGAAGTGAGCCTATCTGATCTTTTCTTGATTGTGGCTAGTTCAAGTTGACATGCATTATTAGCAAAGGTCATACATTCTTTCAAAGTAGGAGTAGTCTCATTCTTCAATTTTTGGTAATGACCTTTCTTGCCATTGCCAATATACTCCAAAGGAGAGTAGTTTGTTCTATCAACACAAATAGGAAATGATACATTAAACAGAACAAACAATTTAGTTAAAATAAATTTATCATTAAAAATTGCCTGTAATAAAGAATTCATATTATCCCAAAATGGCTTGAGCAATATACAATCATAAAACATATGTTGCCAATCAGCTTTTATATCCGATTTACATCTCCAACATCCAAGTTCTTTTTTGTATATTAGTTAAACTTTATGTGGTGTAATGGCATTTCTATGTCAAAATTTCACGAGAATAGTCTCTAGTGTAATGAAAGAGTAGTTTGTTTTGATGATAACATTATTTTTACCATCCTCACTTGGAGAATAACTATTAGCTGATCTAAAACAGTCTCAGCAATATTCTTTATAATATATTTTCATACTTTTAACCATTTTGTATATTTTAGATAAATAACCTTTTCTTATTATGCTCTGACATACTAAACGAATTAAAGATTCTATAAATTTAGGAACTGTGTTTCTTATTTTGGTTGCATTAACTCAATCTAATGTTTAACAGATTGTCTGCAAATTTGTATATCTAGTCACATTTCTTTATTTATATCAAATTTATTCATAATATAATTAGTATGCATTTTTCCATTGTTATCAACTGATGCAACCAGCAATGAGGTGTGTAGCTGTTTCCAATACTGTTTTACAAAACCTACATTTGTCTGTTTCTCCCACATGTTCAGTGGACTTTATTAACCAATGTGTACATAGTCCACTATCTTGGACCACCAATATTAACCTTTCATCTTTTGATTTGAATTCGCCTCTCCTTAACCATTCATTCCTGCTTTCAATCCTGATCAACATGAGGTTCTTACAGAAGTTTTCTATACTTGCAACTATATTTATGCATTTTCCACATTTCTGGCCTTCTCTAGTCCTTTACCTTATATTAATTATTTTGCTTTTTGGCACATACAGTTGCCACCTGTTTTTTTTACCTACTTGTGGTTTGATTCCGCTTCCTGCTTGATGCCAATATGCTTCTGCTAGACTAAACAGGGAGGTCATCTTAAATTTATTCTCCTCATGTTTCAAAACTTATACTATGTTTGAGTCTTGTGAGGTCAGCAGATACGTGTTTAGTCCCACGATTGCAGATCTATACATGTAATCAATTTCAAGGAAGCCCACACCTCCTTTGGAATGGGAATATATAATCCTGGTATGCATGGATTTTTATAAATCATTTGGTAAGCATTAAGCATCCTTCTTGTTTTCCTATCTAATCTAACACATTCTGGGGCAAGTCAATCACTCAAAAACTTAGGACAGGAAGAGCAAATTGGTTTATAGCTTGAATTTTGTTTCTAGATGTCAACACCGTTTTCAGGATTAATTTAAGTCTTCTAAAATATTCCTTACTAAGTTTTATTTGCATTTGTTCATGTTTTATTATTGATCCTTCATCAATTCCCAAATATTTATACATTCTCTCTTGCTCAAGTTCTTTTTTATCACATTGTTTTCCCAAACTGATGTTTTTTGGTGCTGCAGTTTTCCTGCTTTAAAGGTTGCTTTTGCACACTTATCAAGACCAAATGACATTCTTATATCATCTTAAAAAGTTTTGACAACTTTCAGTTGTGCTTTCCTCATCTGATGAGCTATATAGTTTTAAATTGGTTTACTGTCATATCCTCGCACCGACATTGTGCGAGTGTTCAGATTTCCGAATCCGAACATCGGAAATCACAAGAACAAACAAAATAAATTTAGAATGCAGCATTTTGGTAAAGTCAACATCTCAGAAATGTCGACTTTACCAAAAATATTACACTTCCAATTAAGTAAAAGTACTAAGTGTGAATATAACAAGCCCCTGCAACCCTGCTAGGTCTGCACCCACACCCCTGATACTTTGTATATATATATATATATATATATATATATATATATATATATATATATATATATAAACAGTGCCACCAAGTGAGAGAATCAGTATACCCAGATTTCCACATAGTGGGCTAATGCAAAATGACTAAGTCAAAACAATGAATGCACACTAGCATTCACTGTTGTGCATTTCAGTATTGTTTTTTTCATTATTTCAGATTGTCAAATTGGGCAATTGGGCATCCGGAATTTGACTGAAGTCCAATCCAAAGTTTGATCACCCTTTTGATAGTAAACCTTTTAAATCATTGACATAGAAAAAATTAGACTTTGTTTTCTAGGGGCCAAATTACAGCCATGGCCTAATCTGTTAGACAGCTTAATGGGTTAAGGGCAAGACAAAATAGCAGAGGTAACAGGGAGTCACCCTGGAATATCCCCCTTTGGATTTTTATCACTGGAATAACAATTTTCCCTTTACCGTGGCTTAATTGAAAAGTGATCTGCCACTGTTTCATGGTCACTGTAATGTAGTTGATCAGTGTAGGATGTATCTTATATATTTTTATGCACTCTTTCATACATGAATGTGGGATAATATCACATTTTTTTGTAGTCAGTCCATGCCATACTTAGATTCTTCCCCTTTTTACAGTTCTCTGTTTTGACTTTATTTAGCAACAAAATGGTCCTTTGTTCGATATGATTCATTTATTACTTCTTCAGTTTAATGCAGGCATCTTGTTCACCAGAATAATTTGTGGTCAATTGATAGCAGTTGACTTAAATTAACATAAGTATTTAACTGCTTGCGTTTGGTTGCCTTTGTATCCTCTGAAGAAGCCACCATATGTGTGTGGCAAAAACGCTGTGAATTTCTGTTTTAATCAATTAACAAACTATTATACTGTGAGGGCTTCTGCCTTGTTCTTTGGTTTCCTTGCTTTCAGACGTTTGTGGATTTTTTCAAGTGTTTACCAGTTTATATGTACAAACAATGAAACACAATAAATACAAAAGTGCATAGAAAATCATTTGTTAGTCAAGCAGGAATCTTGTAAAAAACATACATTATTTACAATTTGTAAAAACTTATAAACAAAAATGTTTAAAAATGTTAAAAATATAAAACATTTTTAAAACCACATTTAAACACCTTTCTAACAAAAGGGGGACATACAAGTGTGGTTGTTGTGCCTAATGCCCTTATGTCAAAGTTGGAAGGATGGTTCATCTGAAAAGTAGAGACAGACTTATTAAGACAAATGGATTTGCTAATTGCAATACTAATGGAATTATTTATTTAGCCTTGTGTGACAAATGTGAAGCATTCTATATAGGCAAAACTGACAGAAAATTAAAGTCAAGAATGTATGAACACAGGTACAATATAAAAAAGATGAACAGTAACAATTCTCTGTATAAACATACTCTGAACTGTGCAGGAGCTGCTTTTCATTTTTATGTAATAGAAAGATTGCCCATTGATCCTAGGGGTTCCCTTGGGTAACACGCCTAGAATACAGGGAACTGTACTGGCAACTAGTCCTTGAAGCTACTAGGTATCCTGGTTTGAATGAGATGGTTTCATTGAAGCCAGTCTTAAAGCTTAGGTCAGCTAAACTTTAAATTATGTGACTTTCCAGCAGATGGTGGTGTTTAACATTTTGTATGACCTACACAACAGTGTTTTAAATGTGGTTTTAAAAAGGTTTTATATTTTCAAACATTTTTAAACATTTTTTGTTTATAAGTTTTTACAAATTGTAAATAATGTATGTTTTTTACAACATTCCTGCTTGACCAACAAATGATTTTCTATGTATTTATTGTGTTTCATTTTTTGTGTATATAGTTTTTTTGCACTGTGTTTTTAAAAGTATAACAGTTTGTTAATTGATTAATTGGGGATGTTTCTGTATATAAAGGGGTTTCAGAAGCTGGAATGCTCATCTGAAGAAGTTTTTGTGATGAAAACACGGTGATGCAGTTAATGCGTTATGGATGTGTTTTATGTTTTTTAATATCGTGTGCGATCAATAAAACAGTGGATTTTATTCTGGTGAACCTTCCAGTGCCTTATTTTTGGTTATCAGTTTACTTTTGGCACTTTTTTCCACTTTCTTTGTTTATCTATTGTCATAATTGAATTTTCTTCTAAATAATTATAAACTCTGTTGGCATCAATTTCCATGTATAGTTTATACTTCATCGGAAGGCAAGTTATTGGTCTATAATTTTTAGGGTAGCTTGCAGGCTCATTCTTAAGTAAGAGCATTGTTTTTACTGTTGTTAGCCAGGTTGGTGTCTGTTCAGGGTGTGCATATAAATAATTCTTACTTATTGCTAAATCTTCATGCAGAGATAATAATACTTTTAACCAGAAGTTGGGTACTGCAACTGGGCCTGGATTTTTCTAATTAGAGGCTTTTCTTAACTTTGTTTCAATCTCTGTAGCTGTTACTTTGTCCCATTTCATATCCTGTACATTTGAACTTCTTATAGTGTCTTTTACTTCTTTTATACATTTAGCATCTTTCTTATGTTCCACAGGATCTTCATAAATAATTTTTCAAAATATATCTAGTTCTTATTTTTTGGCTCGTCTTTCAATTCCTTCTACCTTGTTTCCCAATTCTCTATAGAACTTTCTGGGGTCATCCGTAAATTGCTTATTTTGTACTTTTCCTTTACATTTATCTTCTAAGTTTTTCTGCCTCTGCTGACATTTTAGTTCAATTGTGATAGTGCATGATAAATCTTGATCTGTTGTAATATTGTGCATTGCTTTTATCATGTCTGTCTTTCTGAGTATTTTTGTTGATCTGTTACTTCTTCTATAGTCCTCTAACAATGACACTACTTGTCTTAACTGCTTTATAGTTTTCTCAGTTCAATACTTCCATGAAGGTATTCAGTTTTTCCCCTTTCTTTCCCTTACTACCCTGTGTTCTTGTGGTAGAATTTTATCTGTCATTAATTTACCTGCACAGTAATATATCCTGCTTACTTCTGTTATTTCACTTGAAACTCTATGGAGAGTCCTAATTACTGTGTTCATTTGTTTTATTAAACTTCTGATTTTTTGGGTTTTATTGACCTTCTGCAGTCTATTTCTTTCATTGAGCTTAATATACCTATCTATCCGTATTAAATCAAGCAACTCTTCTCTTAGCTTATTTTCTTCTAAAGTGAAGGCACATTTTTTGTCTTCCATTTCCTGCGGGCATTCTATAGAACATTCTATAGCATCTTCCTGTGGCACATTCTCTTCAATTTCATCCTGTGTAATCCGTTGCTCTGTCATATGGGAACTCACTGGCCTATCACTCCTCAACATCAACTGTGTCAGAGTTTCCAGTTTCCTGTCCGGCTTCAAGTGAACATTTATGCTAGTTTCCTGTGAAAGGCTCCATAATATCTTCATATGGCACCTGACCAATTGCTTTCTGTTCCACTGGCCTCCCCTTAATTTGGATGTCGATTGCTCTATCCTGTTGTGGTGATTTCTGAATTAGATTTTCTGCACTAAATCCTTAACTTCACAAATACTCCATAACCTCAGTTGCTATTTCTTTAACATCTCCATTACTAATCTCCTTTTCTGCATTTCCTCTTTCTTATTTTTTGTATTGTAAAGTTTTCCATGTCTGGATTTCTTTGCCTTTATTTTTCTTCAAATATCTTTGGTGCTGCTCTTTTTGAATTAGCAAGTTTTGCTTTCTCCTTTGCATAAATAGTACACCATATTAAATCTCTTTTCCTTTCCCCTGTCCAATTTTTCTTCAGATGTCACCTGATCTTCCTGTTTCTCTTTACTTTGGGGATTCGTTCCATCATGCTGTGACCTGTGCTAGACCTTCTAAAACAAATCCTTCACTTCACAGGCACGCCATAACTTCAACTTCTATTTTTTTAATGTCTACTTTACTAATCTTCTTTTCTACATTCCCTATTTGTGATATTATTTTTTTATTGTGAAATTTTCCATATCTGTATGCCTTCGCCTGTATTTCTCTTTAAATATCTTTGGAGCTGCCTTCTTTCTACTGACTAATTTGGCTTTCGTCTTTGCATAAATATTGTACTGCATCAAATCTCTCTTTCTTTCCCATGTCCATATTTCTTTTTTATACTTTTCAAAAATCTCTGGGTTTTTTTGTTTATATTTTTGCACTTCCTCAGATAGTTCGTTTACCAAACAGATCAAAGTTTCTTGGTCTATAAACTGTTTTTTTTACAAATTTGTTGTATTAATGAACACAAATTTTTATTTGAAGCTTCTGATATATTTTTCCTATGGAAATGTATTTCTTTCCTCTAATTTCTCTCTTAATATTTCTGTATATCTTGTGTCTGGAAATTCTGGGCTTTTTGCACAATAGTAACAATACATAATTTCTTTCTTATCCTCAACAGTCCACTCTATTGTCTTTAAGGCTCCTTTGGCCTACCAATTTTTGTGATTTTTGGGACTGCTACATTCTTCTACAACAGGGGGTGAGACGATCCCCCTGGGCCTGGCCTGGCCCCATTCTAGGAATGTTTCCATATTTTGAGGATTCTACACTGTCATTTTTTTCTAGTTCTGGCACCAGTGTGTCTACCAGGATTGGGCAATTTTTATCTGGGGTCTAGTGTACCCGGCTATCTTTTTTCATTTTGACCTACTTCTGTCCATGATATATGCTATATAAATACAGTCTATATATCAGTGTCATCTTGGTGATATTTTGTGAAAAACAGGGTCCACCTCGTGAAGGTACTCACCAAGACTTGAGGATGAATTCAGTTTCAGCAATACTACTGTCCTTTGCTTACTGACTTATCATCTCTCCAACCGGACCCCTCATCTCTCTATCTGGACCAAATTTTCTGTATGGTTGTTGCTATTCTCCTTAAGGGTCTCTGCTTCCTCAAATGTGATCTTATAATAGAATAACAAGAGTTTTAAATTTGAAATATGGAACTCTCCCTTGAGCTTTGGATTGGTTTAGGTAAACCTAATCTGTAGAGTTTGCTATTCCACACAAATGATGGAAAACGGTTACTTATTCCACTGAAATTCCAAACGTTGTACTGTTAATGTTATACATTCTTTTTAAGAATTAACACTCTAACCAATATATTACATTTCTATTTTTCCAATGTTCTGTATCAGACTTCCCCTTACACAGAATAGTCTCTGGGTGGGTTATTTTAAATAAAAATGATCAATTAACCACACAGAGGCATAAAAGTGCAGGAGCTTACCATCTAAGTGCTCAGCTTTGTGTGGAAGACTCTACATTTTAGATAAGAGAACAGCAGATTTCTGCTGAGTCCATATTCACAGGTGGTAGTTCTGAATTGCATGTTGTGATTGGCCAATCAAAATCCAACCTTTGTAGCAAACTGAGTCATTGAAGATATGTGGAAATTGACCAATTGTCAAATGACTTCCTGCAGCAATGTGGCCAATCATGATGCTGCTGCAATTTTTGCACCACTGCGATACGTTGAAAAGTGGGTACTGCAGGGCAGAGAGTGCTGCTGCTTTGCATTTTTGGGAGAAGAGGATCACCTTTTTGAATATTGGAGTATCTGGAGTTCAGCACTAAGAAAAAGGAGATAATCACCAGAAGTTGGAGTTTGGAGCCTGAAGTATACTAGTAGTAGTCCATCAAGATATCCCCACTTACTGTACACACAAGATCTGTGGTTTTGGGAGAGCTTAATTGGGGCAGAAGGTACTACTACTGTTGCTGGACTGTATGGGAGCATGTGGGATATTTTGTTGTCTGCTGTTATTGTGTTTCAGTGCCTCTGTTGGAACCCTGGACTGGAATTTCCTGCTACTGGTTTGCTGTAGTAGTACAACTACTTATGATATGTGGTTACTGGGATTGAGTGCCTGTGTTGGAACTCTGGACTGGGATTTCCTGCTGCTGACATGCTATAGTGGTAAAGCTTATTTTGATACCTGTATTAAAGGTAAGTGCCTGAAGTTATATTAAGTGTAATAGATTAGCTCAGGCACTGCTGATTATGAATAGGTCTAGGTTTGCCTTAACAAAAAAAAGAGTGCTGGACGGATAGTTAAGTTATTTGTTCTACACTTGCCCTGCACCCATGTTAAAATTCTTCTTTCCCTTAGAAATACATGTAAGAACTGCAGGATGTTAGTAATTTCAGACTGTCATGTTTCATTAGCAGCTGTTATATTAACTGTTTACATGAATTATATAAACCCTGATGAGGTCCACAGTGATTTTTTAAAGAAAATGTTGGTTAATGATAAAATAAAATATGTTGCATTAACTTTTTAAAGGAATTACAGTGCAGGCTGTCAGTTACTGATTATTGTAGAGAAAATGCTGAAAATGCTCTGTTCTTCCAAACTGTGAGCAGCATATTGGTAGTCATGAGGAAGATATTACTCTTACAAAAAAGTCACAACTCTTTACTGGATGATGCTGCATCTCTCGTTAACCCTGCAAGGAAATTGAACATATCTTCCAGACATGTCAGGGATGTTATTTTCTGAGTAGGTGTCTGTGGAAACAATGCTGATGCCGAACAATTAATTGATGAGTTTACTCAGTATCAGATTTAGGACACATGAAACTGTCTGGTCCACTTAATGGCCCCCGCTTGTACTCTAAAGTACATGTCACACCTTCTGAAGGACCTTTGTTGTGATGGTAAACTGACACTTTCCAAGCAGTTGATAACTTTACCTTGGTTACCACATTCGAATGCTGAAGCTAAAAGAGCTTCCGGCATGGTACAGAAAGCTAAGATGGAACTGCGTCAGTCCCTGATGTAAAGACACTAATATCACTACTAAAGAGCTTAAACAGTCAAAGCATGTGTTAGATGCTGCTAAGAAAGCCCCAACGTCATACAATAGGGAGTGTGAATCGTACATATGTCCATAGTGTGAATCTGTCTATGCGCTTGACAACATTGTACAAATACTGAATCATTTCATACAAATTTTGTAGGACAATATTGTCTAGAAAACATATTAGAGCCATGCAAATGCTGCAGGAAGTGGTATTAATGGGCAGATTAATCGTTTGTCAAACAATGGTAACACTACTACCAAACAACAATGTATAGTAGTGCTGTTCCATACTGGGTTATGATGTTCTTGCAGATTATAAAACAAAGTTTTTGTCTTGATACAAGCTGTATTTTTATAGAAGATATTTATACCTGCACAGTGTTAACTGTTGGTTGAGCTATACTTCAGCTTAATGTTTTTGATTGAAAGACAACTTCAACCTGGCACTACGGATATGGTACGTTTTTGAATACTATGAAAACAGGGTGTCCCACATTTTTACTGCTTGTCATACATTGCTAGGGTCTGTGCTGGTCACTGGCCTCTTAAGAGGTTGACAGCTATCTGTTGGAGGACTTCATAACCTGTAAGCCTCACAAAACTTAAAATTTTTATTAAACTGAAATGCAACTAAAACAAACTGCTAGCACTTGCTTTTGGATAGAACAGAAATCCTTTAGGCCTCAAGAATCAAATGCAGTAACAGTCAGTTTAAACAAAAATGTTGTCACTTGATTCACTGCATGTGGAATCATAATGTCCTGCATAAAATTTTGATATCTATTATTTTCAAATCTTTTATATAAAAATTATGGTTTACTATCATAATTTCGAAGACAACTCGGTCGACCGCAGTATGTTCGAACACAGAAAGTTGAACACGGCAATGTCGAACTTCAAAAGCAAGCCTAGGAACGGGTTTTAACATGGGTCGAGATAGGGGTTCACTGCTATTGCCAAACTACAAACCTCGTCCCTATCTCGACCCATGTTAAAATCCATTCCTAGGCTTGCTTTTGAAGTTGGACATTGCCGTGTTCGACTTTCCGTGTTCGAACATAGAGCAGTCAACCGAGTTGTCTTCGAAATTATTATAGTAAACCAAAAATTATACATTATTAAGCATCCTTCACTGTGCACAACAATGATTCATCACTTGTTTTTGATACAAATATTTCTTCAGGCATCAAAAACCAATAACAGATCAATAAATTTAAACAGAAACTTATTCACATGACTATACTTAAAATCATGAAGGAAATCAGAGCATCAACCTTCGTATCTATTATTTGCAAACCACTTTGCATGAAAATTACACATGATCATTTTTGCAGACAGATAAATATTCTACACTGCACATTAAAATAAAAATTAAGAATCAAACTTTTTTTATAAATCTCTTCCTGATGTATGGTTTTAGACATACAGCATCATAAATCCCTGATTCATTACACTATTCAAACATAATTGTTACTCTGATTCTGCACTTAGAAGTTTATTTCTAAAATCACCATCTCTCATAGAGTTTTTAGCTACCTGTAAAACTTGAAATTTAAATTCTACCAACGATCTGCAGGTTTGCTATGTTTATGAAGTACATTTGTCTCTGTTCTTTCTTTGTATCTAAAATATATTCTTTTATTCTGACTTAAAAATGTGTTCTGTATTCCCTACATAAACAAAAAACTGCTGCACTTGCATTTTACTAAGTAAACCAGCTCCTCTGCCTCACATGTTGCAGAATATGACGAATAAAAGCATTTCCACTTTCCATATATCCACACGTTGTACACCCATTACATTAGCACGTGCCCCTTCTGTACCTATTATTACTAATATTTCATTTAAACAGTTCCTTTACATTGCTTACCCTTCTATATGTAAACAGTGGCTTTGAAGTAATTAAGTTTTTAAACTCATCATACGCCTGTAAAATGTCCCGGTTCTTATAATTTTCCTTACTCAACTGTGTAGTCCAAACTGCATAACACATCTTAACATCTCTGGAGTTCCTCGTAAATTTTCATTCTTCTTATATGCTTAATTTTTACTCCTCGTTCTAACTTTATTTCTCAATTAAATGCTTAATTACACTTTCCCTTAGGGTATTGCTCACCTTCCTTTCTTTATTATTTAACAAGCCACCTGGATATTGACTTTTATTTAAATGAGTTTTATTTATTTATTTATTTTGTTTGTTTGTTTACTGGGTAATGTCGGACTGGGCATGAGGTCCATTTTCAGTGGAGACCCGGGGAGAAAACCCCATACATAAAATAGACAGTATTAATCAAAATGAACACTTACTAATCAACAATGTACAAAGCAAGTCAGTAAAGAAATTAGTTATATAACAATAATTAGCAAAGAATTAAATTTAACAAAAAAAATAGCACAGTGATAAAAAACTGGCTGCATGAGTTTATAGTGAAAACAGTGTGATACAGTAATTGCAAGATAGAAAAATGTAGTCACCATAACAGTTAAAGACAGAGCAGTATGTATGTATACATTGATAACTGAAACCAAGTGTAGCAAGATGGCCTTCAGCAGTTAATAGTTGTAGCTGTGAGACTGAGCTAGTTTAGAGTAATGTAAGGGAGTAGTAGATAGCTTAACCAGGAGTATGGCAGGAACAGAGCCAGTCTTTTGCTAGATGTTCCTTAAGGAGGCTATTAAACTCATGAATGCTGGGGTTTTAGCCATAGGTTGAGGAAGAGTGTTCCACAGTTTGGCAATTTTATGGGAAAAGAGGGCGGTGCCCTGTGTGTTGTGGGCTTGGGTAATCTTTAACAATAGTTTATTTGAGGATCTTAGTGCTCTAGGATTGCTGTTGGGTTAGACTAGACTGGTGAGTGCCGGGAAGTTGTTAGGTTTGTGAATTATATTGTGGGCTATGGACAGTTGGTTAAATGTCAGAATGTTTGGTAGTTCTAACCTTTAAGTTGGGACAGTACAGAATAGTGGTGGGTTCTGTAAGGGTGGCCTGTGGCAAACTTGGTGATTTTTTTGTAGCATGATTCCAGATTATTTAGGTCAGATTTACGAATGTTTGTAAATACTAGGAAGCCATAGAGGGGGGTGGAGAGTAGATGTGTGCGGGCAGTGGCTAGTCCGGCGTTCTCTGTAAGGTAAGGTTTAATTCTGTAAAGGGTGACAAGTTTGGAGTCGACTTTTTTGATGGTGAGGGAGATGTGGGTGTCAAACCTTAGGTTATCATTGATTGTGACGCCTAGAAGTTTGGATTGGCTGGTGGGATTTATCTTGTTTCCATTTGTGGCAAGGATAGAAAGTGGAGTCAGACATGTTTTGGGTTTATTGTAATTGAAGACAATTAACTTGGTTTTGTTGGAGTTAAGTTAAGTTAAGTTGATGGCTAGTGAGGTAGATTTGTATGTCCTGGAAAGATTTTTGCATTTTTGTTTGTAGATCCTTGGGGGGGGTGCAGATTAATGTAAAGTCTGTTGGACTTTTGAGGCTAGTTGGGTTGAGGAGCTGAGGTTTTTAGTAAAAATTGTAAAGAGAAGAGTTTTTTTCATTAGCCAGTTCTGTTTCTGCCAGTGATATGTCTGTAGTGTTTCTAACTATTCTCATGAATTGTCCCTGTGGGATATACCTTTTAGTAAAGAAAGAGTTTTTGTTTTAAAATTTTTAAAATAAATAAATTAGCCATTTTTTTTTATTTTTTGATAATCCATATAAATAACCATAAATAACATCTATAACATCTAGTAGTCATGTGCTTAATGATGAACATCTATTGTTAATGGTGCCTAACATTCCTTTATGATTTAGATCCCATCTGAAAAACTGATGATATGCACAATAGAACATGGCTGTGCAAACTTTTTAGCAGAAAATATCAATGTTATGCATAAAGAAAATAAGAAAACAATATAGTAAGTGCTCCATAAGTGCCTCTGTTGGACATTACACTAATCACAGCAACACATTACCATAGTCACACTCAATGGTCCCATATAGTATGTGATGTAACAGGTCTCCCACCAATAGGAGTTAGTATAGAGCCATACTCAATGGTCCCATACACTATGTGATGTAACGTGTCTCCCACCAATAGGAGTCAGTATAGAGCAAACCCCCTTTATCCAAATGATAAGTAAATTTCACAAGTTTCCTAGCCAGAGCGACAACCATCTAAACCTTTGGAAACTGGAACTCACCATGATTGCAGAGTAAGAATTCCTAAGATATTCAGGTTTATAACTCATCACATATCTAAAACTAATTATACACAAGTACTGCATGTTAGTCTCATAGAATCTGTACCATTTAGGAGTAGGTGAAGCTTGTATTATGGCATTTCAGGATTTAAATGTAAAGGCTAGATGGTGCACATTTTATATACTCATGAGTCTACTTCAGGAGGGGGAATTCATTTTAACATAATGAGGTTGTATCCCCTCACCCTTCTTCTTTGCCCAACATCTTTCCAGGGAGGATTTCCAGGTCCCTTACAGCCTGTAGTGGAAGAAGACCCAGGTAAGTCATATTTTTATGTCTATAACTGCTCTATAAATTTACAAAATGGCCAGCGTGCAGCTTAACTATTATGGACATATCCCCCTACATATTCATATCTGTTAATTTCATCTGAAAATATCTCTGTGACTTCAAATGTCCTTTATTCTGCCCTCCCTTAGTATCAGGGTTCTCAATGGTACTTTCTTTTTGCAGATATTCTCTCAACTGTAAGACATGCTTAAACCAGAAGATTCCTGTGTCTTTCTAATTTCTCCTCTCTATGGGGTAAATCACATTTCTGGTTGTCTGAACAACTGGTCTCTCTTTCTGCGTGTGTGGTTTTTTTTTGAAAAGGCATTCAGTAAGATCAGTATATTTATTTATTTATTTATTTGATCTTTGGTAACCAGGAAACTTCAAGTGTACCGATGGCCCATTTTCAGTGGAGGCCTGGGGAGAAAAGGTCCATAACAAATTCAAAAACATTTAAACAGTAGCTGATGAGTAATTGTATACAAGGGAAGAAAAGACCTGTAACAGATTAAATATTTTACAATGAGCTGGAGAGAAAAGGGTCCACAAAACATACATAAAACACATTTTACAAAAGCCAATAAGTAACTTACATACAATGACAGGAAATACCCACAACAGATGAAACGCAAACAGACTGAGATACATTTTCAGAAAACTACTAGGATAAACTATGATCAAGAACACAATATGAACTCTAAATAGCAAGGCGCTTTGCATAAGTGGATAGCCAATGTCGAGTAAAATGATGCACAGTTTTCTAAATATTGTTTATGTTTCTGATAATATATGGAGCAGAGGAATATTAGAGTGTTCTACTGCCAAAACAGTGTAATAGAATGAGATGAGGAGGAATGACCTGGCAGAAAAATCAGGGACATGGAGAGAGAGAGAGTGTCTATTATTAGAGAGATGAGAATGTTACTGAAGGACATTAGAGACGAAAGTAAATAGTAGAAAGTGTCGGCTGAAGAGGTAGAACAGTATACATTAGTAACATGGGATCATTAAAGAGAGAACTTATTTTGATGTTAGGTTATAAATACATGCTAAGATATGGAGTTGTTAGTGAATTTAGAGTGATAAAGGCATATTTATAGTGAGTAGGTGGTCCCGTATCCATTTTGCGCATCGTGCCTGAACAGTTCCAGGTTCAGATAAATACTTTCTTAGACTGGTCTTGAAATTGGAAAGGTTGCCTGTTTAATGGATAAGGAGATAGACTTCCAGGAGTGGGTTACATAGCTGCAATACAGAGTTACCTGCTATGTAGCCCACTCCTGGAACTCTATCTCTTCATCCCTTATATCTCTTTCACCTTATCTCTTATATCTCTCTGTAATGCCTTTGGAATTTTTGCCTCTGCAATTTTACTTACTTTTGCATTTAGAACTCTATGTATTTTACAATGGACCTCTATCCTTTCATTCAGAGTGCATGTATTACTTGATTTATGTCTACCTGAAGCAACTTCTTTTGTCAACTTATAAGTGTTCTTTCATAACTACCATCTTGGATTAATTCATGGTGTGTGAGTCGCTTTCAAAGTTCCCTATCATAAATGAATATGTAGATGTCATGCTTTACACACTGCAGGATATCAGGTAAGGAATCCATTCTTTTTTAAGGTAAATAAATAGAGTTCTAAAAAAATATAAAGGTAACACACAGCACTGTGCTGAAATGGTGGTTAATGGCACCACCTTCACTGATCAGGGAGACATAATGAATCTACTGGCTGATAAATTCAACTCAAATGTCAACCCCAGCTACCCACTGTGAATGTCCTACTAGCATAATCTCCTCAAATATTAGCAGGAATCAGGTTCTGGTAGAGATTGCTAAGGACAAAAACACTGCTTCAGTGGGCCACTGAAAATATCCCTGGTTGCTTCCTTAATAGTTTGAAACACAACCCATCAGGACCACTTGAGACACTCTGCAACTGCAGCTTCAAAACAGGTTATGTGAATGGAGGACCATAACGGTCATCTCTCTTCATAAGGGTGTACCATCAACCGACCTTGGGAACTACAGACCCATCAGTCTGTAAAATTTAATATGCAAAGTCATAGAATAAATTATCTTGGAAATGATCAGCCAACATGGGAGTTGAGAAAGGAGATTCTGCTGATAAGGATGATTGCAATTAGGGATATAGACAGGCAGGAAGGGGCTGGAATTTATTGGAGAAAACTGGCAAAGGAACCAAGGTATTGGAAGCAAATAACTAGAGAGGGAAAGATGATAGAATGTAAAGATGCCAATAATTTGTTTGACTACATGTTGGAGATTGCCTTCCCTATCAAGGATTGATATCAGAGAATAGGCAAACAGAAAGAAATAGGGGGGTCCCAAATGAAAGGCCAGTGCTGGTAGAGTTTTTAGTAGAATCTAGAACAGAAGCTGCCATTAAAAAGGAATAATTAGTACAGCATGTAAAATATTGCATGATAACTATAAGAATCAATCAGAGGAGGTTAAAAAGATTGGGAAGAAAGACTAGATAAGCAATTTACAAAGAAACAATGGGAGGATATATGTACGGCTCTCAAATATGCAACAAATCTAGAAGATTTAGGATTTTTGCTTGGAAATGTTTACATAGATATTTTTATACCAAAGTAGACTGCAGGTAATTTTTCCTCATGTAGATAGCAAATGTTGGAGGTGTGATGGGGAAGGAAGAGGTAATTGGGAACATATTTTCTGGGAGTGCAGTGAGTTGGCAGACTTTAAGGATCCCTTGTGGGGTGTACTGTTGGAGATGCTGGTTGGGCAGACTGGTGTGACAAGAGAGATGATTCTTCTGAGCTATGATACAGAATGAAAATTGCCTAGACATGTTAAGGCTTTGCCATCTGTAATTACTGTGGTGGCCAAAAAAGCAATTACTAGAAAATGGAAATCAAAATCTAAACCAACTATATTAGAAGTAGTGAAGATAGTAACGGCGATAAAACAACTGGAACTGAGATTTAGAAAATGGTACGAGAAAATTGCATAGAAAAAAATGGAAATTGTGGGAACAATACATACATGGGAGGAATGAGACTTAAATGAAGGCAGGACTTAAATGAGCTATGTAATGTTTGACTGAAAATGATTGGGTAGATTATACATGATATATAATGTTTGCAACTGGGAGTGTTTCAGTATGGTTTGTGATATAAAATGCTTGCAACTAGGAATGCTTTGGTGTGGTTTGTTTTCATTTATATAAATGTCTGATTGCTTATGTCATAAGTGATAGTTTAATAAAGATGTTTCTTGTTTAAAAAAAAAAAAAGAAAAAAAGGACATTGGTAAACTACAGACACTGGCCCCATCCCAGTTTGGGATGCCTACATAACCTGGTTGATTCATCAAGAAGGTCACTAAGACAACGGATACAACACCCACTCACGTATTGTTGGTAAACTATCTGAACTAGGCAGAAATCCCTACATAACTCACTGGATTGTTGGCTGGCTCAATGAAAGGACCCAAGAAGTCAGAACTGGTGAGACCACCTTTAACAAGGGAACAATCACCAGCAGAGTACCTCGGGGCTCTGTGCTGGGGCTGCTCCTGTTTGGCATCTACTTCTCAGATGTCAATGCACACCTCTCAACTGTACAGTTTTCACAGAATGTCCAGATTTTTTTCTCATATTTTTGGTGTATTTCTCATAAAATTGTGGTTTTCTGGCAAATCACTGAGGACTGAAGTCAGAAAATAATGACAGTTATTTGAGTTTCCGAATTCATACCCTTCAAAAATGTATATTAATGCAAAACCTGTTATTCTATCAACTTTCTAAGTTTATATGAGCAATATTTAAAAATTGTCCCTATTTTTGGGCCTTTGTCCCCCCATTATTTATGGCTTTGTCCAGATTTCTTGCTCTAAGATGTTGAGAGGTATATGACAAGGCAAATCTCGATGGCCTTTGGCTCATCAAGTTACCACAGATTCCCCACATGACACCAACATCATGCAAGGGAGTCTAACAAAGGCAAATGACTAGTGTCAAAGCCATGGTTTAAAACTCAATGCCAAGAAATGCACTACAATTCTGTTGGGAAATTGTCCACTCAAGTTAATTACTCCATCAAGGAAAACATCCCTAAGAGTCTGGGAGCTTGGAACATATGTAGACAATAATCTGGCCTTTGATCAACATGTAGCAAAGATAGTAAGAAAATCTATGTCACCCAACTCATAGGTAAGTGTATGGCATCCAGGTCCAAGGAGGTTATAGTGTCACTCTGCTCAGCCCTTATCAGACCCATTATTGAGTATATTGCCCCCCTTAGCATGTACCTAACCAGACACTTGCAAAACTTGAAAGAGGTTCCTCACCAGGAGAATCCAGGGCTTAAATTCCCTGCCCTATACAAAGAATCCCCATCCATATGAAGCAGAGTTCATCACTGATTCCATTCAAATGAAACCTTGACCACTGGATGGGAAACAGTAAATTTACCTCCTGTATAGCTACCATGTATCTAATGGACAGAGGCCATTAGTAAGTTATAATGTTTCTCCAATTAACATCCTCCTAACAAGTCCCTTAGCTACCACCTTACTAACATTCTCCCCCTCCTAATAGATTTTTAAGTTACTCGGGGACAAAATTGGGTTGGGGTGCACTGCTAGGCTTATAAAACCCTAGTGGTTGTTAGCTTAGAAGCAACCTATAAACCTATAAATTCACCACCTCTTACCACTTTCACATTGAATTTTAAACAGACCATCTCTGATATACAATCGTATGAACTATGTAAATATACGAACACAATTCTTTCAAAGTGTATGGACTGTGAAAGGCTGAGTGAAGCTTGCAACTGCCTTTCAGTAGAACCTAAAAAACTATATTATGCCAAGTTAAATGCAATTATTTTCTTTCATGAAAAACTGTTAAACTGTTTGTAGTTTTCAGTAATCTTGCAACAAGCAGAACATACAGAATGCTGCATTTTCATTGAAAGTAATAAATATTTTGTATACACTTTACATTTTGTACAGACTGTTAAAAAGTGAAACTTGCATCTGAAATGTGCATATATTTGCAATGCCTCAAGCTCAATGTTTGTCAAAAGATGCATTAACTTATTTACACTACATCCCCCTCAGCATCATTTGGCTGCAGAGATAAGAAAATGCACTGAGCATTCAAAATTAATGCCAAAAGGAAACATAAATCCAGTGGCACTTAAGCAAACACAGCAGGTGTTAGCTGATTAGTTTTTGCCTTGATTTTGAAGTACGCACAGTGAACTGTAGTTCTAGGACAGAAGCTCAAACCTGGAATTCTTTACCTATGATGCTGCATAACTGGTGTTTAAAACTGCAAATCACAGGTAGACAGAACTCTACAACATATCTGGCTAGTGGTAGTGACATGACTAGCAAATCTATTAGAGCTACTTGTCACTCATATGTTAACTTTTGTGTGTTTATATTCTATTTCACTTTGCAAATGCACCATTGTTTATATATTTTTTTAATTCAGTAAGTCATAGGTGGTGTTTCATTTCTTAGTATACAGGTATGCCTGTACATCTGGTGATATTTCAGCTGTTTGACATCTGTTATTCGAAAAGTGGCTGGTATTGTTACATATGAATATTTACCAGCTGGCTTATTTTAAGGTAAACAGCCACTGTGTTCTTGGTGTGCCAGATTGGTCTGACTGATGGCAGCATGTTACCCTGATGACAGGAAAGCAGGTGTTGTTCCTGGATAGATATCATTAATTCCTTCAGAAAATTAATGTATGTGTATTCAAAATAATCTTGGATAAAGTTTTTATTAATGTTCATAAGACAGCAATGGTAGAAAGTGGGAAGGCAGCAAGGTGTGTAGGATAATGGAAAACCAATGGTCATAACTCTGTCCTGGTGCTGCCCATCCTTGCATATTATGTGGTGCCTGTGCTGTGGATATTAAGCATGTATCATCATATGTAAATTGGGAGAAGTGATGCAGATCAAGAATAGTTCTAAGAACAGAGCTGGCAATTAGTTCAGTGCCATACTGGAAGTTAGGCAGTCACACAGTATTACTGAAAAATGATAAATAAATGCACTCAATTCTGATGTAGTTCACTGTTCCAGTTTACAAATACGCAAAGTGAAACAAGAAAAATAAATTGCTTAGACAGACTGTGCTATGAAAAAGTAAGTTTAAATTCCTTTTGCATATGCAAACTATGATAGTGTCATCCGGGCCTAATTCTACTATGCAGGTTAAGCAAGTGCAAAAACAAAAGCCTTAGAGAAAACAGGGCAGATCCTTATTTGAAAAAGCACCTGTATCCTGCAAGCAGTCAAAAACTAGCCAATCAGGACATATGGAACTTCCAAACACTGGACCCATCTCAGTTTGGATTTATCATGGGCAGGTCATGCTTACTCAATTTGCTGGATTTTTTGAAAAGGTCACCAAAGCAATGGATGAAAGTAAAATGGTACACACCATACACCTTGGCCTGGTAAAGCTTTTGCCACAATTCCCTACTCAGGCATAGAAAATCTAAATAAACTGGGAATAAACCCCTATACCTCCCACTGGATTGCCAACTGGTTCACAGATAGGAATTCAAAACAGGGGAAGTTCTATCCACAAAGATACTAGTCACCGTGGTAGTCCTCCAGTGTTCTGTGCTAGGGCCTCTCCAGTTTGGAATCTACTTTTCTAAATTAAAAAAACAATACCAAAGGGCTCAGGCTAAGTTTGCAGATGACTTGTAAGCTAGGAGCAGTCAACAAGTACCCAAATGATTTGGACATCCTGCAGGAAAGTTTGCAAGAACAAAATAACTGGTGTTAAAATCATAGCTTGAAACTAAATGCCAAAAAATGCATTATTGTATCCTTTAGGAAGTCATCTACTCCAGGGAACTACATTATTGACAATACATCCCCAGGAGCTGACCCAGTTGTTCTGGTTTTGGGAACCTATGCAACAGTGACTTAAACATTTGTTATAACCTAACATGTGTCCATTGTTGTAAGAAAGTTCTTATATATTGTACAGCTTATAAACAAAGGGATTGTGTCTAGATCTAAGGATGCCATTGTCCCATTTACTCAGCCTGTATTAGCACAATCACTGAATATGAATATAAGTATCAACAAGAGATTGCACTCCATTTACTCAGCCTGTATTAGCACAATCACTGAATATGAATATAAGTATCAACAAGAGATTGCACTCCCTAGAAGCTCTCCTCACCCTGGAGAATGGTTAAGTCTGTGTAATTACTGAAACATGGTTCAAAAACATGGAAAAGACTCCAGTAGTGCATGGCTATAATGCCTTTCTTACGTTCAAACCACCCATTGAAATTGAAAGACCAAAAGGCTGTGCCAATGTGCTCTCTAAAGCTAAAAACATGGCTTCAATGGGGCCTGACAATATATGAAGCTGCCTCTTAAACAGCTTTAATCATAATTATCAGGCCCATTAAGATTTATATTTAACCTGGCCAAGGAATTTGACACAATTCTCCACTCAGGTATTATAAATAAATTCACAAAACTGGGCATAAATACCTACATCACCAAATGCATAGCCAGTTGGCTCATTGACAGGACAAGTGATTAAAGTGGGTGAATACAGATCCAGCAAGAGACCAGTAAGCAGTGGTGTGCACAGGGCTCCGTGCTGGGACCAGACCAGTTACTAGAGTTGTGCCACAGGGCTCGGTGCTGGGACCAGACCAGTTACTAGTGGTGTGCCACAGGGCTCAGTGCTTGCACCAGACCAGTTACTAGTGGTGTGCTACAGGGCTCAGTCCTGGGACCAGACCAGTTACTAGTGGTGTGCCACAGGACTCAGTGCTGGGACCAGACCAGTTACTAGTGGTGCGCCACAGGGCTCAGTGCTGGGACCAGACCAGTTACTAGTGGTGTGCCACAGGGCTCAGTGCTGGGACCACTTCTGTTTAAAATATACTTCTCTGAAGTCAAGGCTAACGTGGAAGGCCTCTGGATGGCAGAGTTTAATGATGACTGCAAGCTGGAGGCAATCACTGAATCCCCCAACAATGTAGATATCATTCAGGAGGATCTAGCTCACATAAATGATTGGTACCAGAGCCATGGCCTAAAACTCAGTGCAGAAAAATGTATTATCATACCGTTTGGGAAGTCAAATTCCCCTGTGAATTACAACATCAATAGCACACTTGCAAGAGCAGATTCAGAGGTGACTGATCTAGGTACACAGATGGATAGTAGCCTGAACTTTGACCACCATGTGTCCACAGTGGTGAGGAAGACCTTCTATGTAACACAACTTATAAGTAAAGGTATGGTCTCCATACTCAAGGAAATTACAGTCCAGATATGCTCAGCCTTCCTTAGACTAATGACTGAGTACAATGCACCACTTGGCATGTACTTGACTAGGCACTTATAGCAGCCGCAGCAACCTCAGAGGTTCCTCACAAATAAAATACAGGGTGTAAACAACATGTCCTTTGCTGATAGACTAAAAGCCCTTTCCATTTTCTCTGTCTCCGTTTGACTATTAAGGGATGACCTATGCCTTACCTACAAAGTACTCTCAAATCCAGCCCTGATGGAGCTGCTACCCGAAAAACATCCAATATTACACCCAGGTATATCTTCTCAAAGACAGGCAGTAGGAGCCCTAGATATAACTTCTGCACAGTTACCAAAAACTTTAAGGTATGCTTTGCAAATGAAGACCTGTCAAAATAGTTAAGATTAACAAACACATTAGGTTCCACATATGGGGCTCATAGATAAGAATTTCATATGCCAAAGTGGAAGAATAAAAAAATTCTAATGCCAAATCTGTCTCTATGCCTTCCTGTCTATATACAAAGGTAAGTATTGGAATGCAACAGTAGCCCATTACCTATCTGCTTTTATGGGGACTGTAGATTATCAGTTAGGGTTGTTACAGGCAGTATAATATACCTCTTCTAAGGCTGGCAATACAGGAGGAATAGGCACAGAATGAGGCAAATTCACTTAAAACGTGTTAAAAATATATCCTCAGTATAGTGGGAACATCAGTTAGTTCCCATAAAGACATCTCATTCATCCTGGCAGTAATTTGGGAAAGAAATCACCTCCAAGGAAGTTGTTTGGAACAGCTTTCCTCTACATCTGAGCAATGAGCTCAGAAATCTGTAGCATACAAAGCCCTGTCTCCACATATGCCAGATTCGTCTGATCTGTGTTCCTCAGAAAATTATGACTGACCTGCCTGGCAGGTACTGAAATTTATGATCCTGGACTGACTAACTGAAACAGCTACTCAGTTAAGATAAGAAAAACATCTTTCTTACTGGTACCATGTCTTCTGGTGAATAATGTTTAACTTTTTTTTCCTAATAGGTATCTTGTGTGACTGAATAGAAGAGGAATCTGTGCCCCTTCAATAGGACTGTTTCCCCTAGACATATCCAGTAGAATTCCCTAGGCAATATCCAGTAGAATTCCCTAGACATACTCTGTGTCCCAGTAAAGATGGTTGTCCTCTGCCCGGATGTGGTCAGTGGAAGCAGCAAAAGTGGACGTCGATGATCCCCGGTTCTTGGTAGCCAAAAGTTCTACATTAGAGGAAGCCAGAGAGGGGTAAATTATTGTTTTGGTGAGCAACAAATGTCTACTGCAGGTTCACCCACTATTGGCTGAGGTGCAGACTGAGCCTGTGTAGTTAGCAAGAGCTCTCTTCGGTAAGTTATTTTTTTTTTCAAGCAATTGCAGAAGTTGGGCCATCAGGAGTGGGGTAAGTATCCTTGCTGTGACTGAGCAGGATGCGTCAGATACTGTTAGACTCATTGGAATGAGTCAGTGAGAAAGTAAGTTGTCTAAAGTTTACACAAGCAGCACAATTACACTTATCCATAAAGACTAAGTCCCAAAACACTGTAATATAAAAGCAGTTCACCAAAATCCTGACATTTCTCCTTAGAAGTAAAAATTAGTCTGACAGAAAAAAATGGCAGGTAAGTTGGCAAGACAGAACCCACACAGCCTAAAGGCTACTGCAGCAGTGGGAATGATGCAGACTGGCTCTGTCCCAATACCTTTTAATCTCCTCTCCATCAGCTGTGGTTGGTATGGGTGGCTCTATCCTTACATGCTGCAGAACCCCTAAAGTGACACACCAGCTGCTCTTGTTCTTACTTCATCTCTACCTGTAACAGGTGTATCTCCAATAAAGAGTGCTGGTTTGTCACTGTGAGAGGACACTGCCACACAGATGGCTAACATTTTGTGGAATTATGCAGACCATACATTATGTATGCTAATTCCTCAGTCTCCTATGTTTTTGTTATACTTACATGTGCACTGCACTGCCTTCTACATCTCTGGGCCCTTTAAGATGATGCTGTGCTCTCACTTCTCAGCTGTGGATAAGACCCTTTTCATCTGATATCATTCACTGTCACGTGACATGGCTGTAACTCATGAAGTTACCCCATTCATGCTAGAGGATGTTAGTATACTGTCAGATATCTTCATAATTTTTGTAGGGGAACCAGGAATATACAGTTTTATCATGTACACCTTGTCTAACTGGGCAATGCTTGTAAACTATTTGTACCATCTTCAGACTGTACTCATGCAGTAGAAGTTAAATAACTTCCCATGTCATGCCCTCCCAACTATTTACTGCATTTCTATCTGTACCGTCTTCAGACTGTACTCATGCAGTAGAAGTTAAATAACTTCCCATGTCATGCCCTCCCAACTATTTACTGCATTTCTATCTGTACCATCTTCAGACTGTACTCATGCAGTAGAAGTTAAATAACTTCCCATGTCATGCCCTCCCAACTATTTACTGCATTTCTATCTGTACCATCTTCAGACTGTACTCATGCAGTAGAAGTTAAATAACTTCCCATGTCATGCCCTCCCAACTATTTACTGCATTTCTATCTGTACCATCTTCAGACTGTATTCATGCAGTAGAAGTTAAATAACTTCCCATGTCATGCCCTCCCAACTATTTACTGCATTTCTATCTGTACCATCTTCAGACTGTATTCATGCAGTAGAAGTTAAATAACTTCCCATGTCATGCCCTCCCAACTATTTACTGCATTTCTATCTGTACCGTCTTCAGACTGTACTCATGCAGTAGAAGTTAAATAACTTCCCATGTCATGCCCTCCCAACTATTTACTGCATTTCTATCTGTACCATCTTCAGACTGTACTCATGCAGTAGAAGTTAAATAACTTCCCATGTCATGTCCTCCCAACTATTTACTGCATTTCTATCTGTACCATCTTCAGACTGTATTCATGCAGTAGAAGTTAAATAACTTCCCATGTCATGCCCTCCCAACTATTTACTGCATTTCTATCTGTACCGTCTTCAGACTGTATTCATGCAGTAGAAGTTAAATAACTTCCCATGTCATGCCCTCCCAACTATTTACTGCATTTCTATCTGTACCGTCTTCAGACTGTACTCATGCAGTAGAAGTTAAATAACTTCCCATGTCATGCCCTCCCAACTATTTACTGCATTTCTATCTGTACCATCTTCAGACTGTACTCATGCAGTAGAAGTTAAATAACTTCCCATGTCATGCCCTCCCAACTATTTACTGCATTTCTATCTGTACCATCTTCAGACTGTACTCATGCAGTAGAAGTTAAATAACTTCCCATGTCATGCCTCCCAACTATTTACTGCATTTCTATCTGTACCATCTTCAGACTGTACTCATGCAGTAGAAGTTAAATAACTTCCCATGTCATGCCCTCCCAACTATTTACTGCATTTCTATCTGTACCATCTTCAGACTGTACTCATGCAGTAGAAGTTAAATAACTTCCCATGTCATGCCCTCCCAACTATTTACTGCATTTCTATCTGTACCATCTTCAGACTGTATTCATGCAGTAGAAGTTAAATAACTTCCCATGTCATGCCCTCCCAACTATTTACTGCATTTCTATCTGTACCGTCTTCAGACTGTACTCATGCAGTAGAAGTTAAATAACTTCCCATGTCATGCCCTCCCAACTATTTACTGCATTTCTATCTGTACCATCTTCAGACTGTACTCATGCAGTAGAAGTTAAATAACTTCCCATGTCATGTCCTCCCAACTATTTACTGCATTTCTATCTGTACCATCTTCAGACTGTACTCATGCAGTAGAAGTTAAATAACTTCCCATGTCATGCCCTCCCAACTATTTACTGCATTTCTATCTGTACCATCTTCAGACTGTATTCATGCAGTAGAAGTTAAATAACTTCCCATGTCATGCCCTCCCAACTATTTACTGCATTTCTATCTGTACCATCTTCAGACTGTATTCATGCAGTAGAAGTTAAATAACTTCCCATGTCATGCCCTCCCAACTATTTACTGCATTTCTATCTGTACCATCTTCAGACTGTATTCATGCAGTAGAAGTTAAATAACTTCCCATGTCACGCCCTCCCAACTATTTACTGCATTTCTATCTGTACCGTCTTCAGACTGTACTCATGCAGTAGAAGTTAAATAACTTCCCATGTCATGCCCTCCCAACTATTTACTGCATTTCTATCTGTACCATCTTCAGACTGTATTCATGCAGTAGAAGTTAAATAACTTCCCATGTCATGCCCTCCCAACTATTTACTGCATTTCTATCTGTACCATCTTCAGACTGTACTCATGCAGTAGAAGTTAAATAACTTCCCATGTCACGCCCTCCCAACTATTTACTGCATTTCTATCTGTACCATCTTCAGACTGTACTCATGCAGTAGAAGTTAAATAACTTCCCATGTCATGCCCTCCCAACTATTTACTGCATTTCTATCTGTACCATCTTCAGACTGTATTCATGCAGTAGAAGTTAAATAACTTCCCATGTCATGCCCTCCCAACTATTTACTGCATTTCTATCTGTACCGTCTTCAGACTGTACTCATGCAGTAGAAGTTAAATAACTTCCCATGTCATGCCCTCCCAACTATTTACTGCATTTCTATCTGTACCATCTTCAGACTGTACTCATGCAGTAGAAGTTAAATAACTTCCCATGTCATGCCCTCCCAACTATTTACTGCATTTCTATCTGTACCATCTTCAGACTGTATTCATGCAGTAGAAGTTAAATAACTTCCCATGTCATGCCCTCCCAACTATTTACTGCATTTCTATCTGTACCGTCTTCAGACTGTACTCATGCAGTAGAAGTTAAATAACTTCCCATGTCATGCCCTCCCAACTATTTACTGCATTGCTATCTGTACCATCTTCAGACTGTATTCATGCAGTAGAAGTTAAATAACTTCCCATGTCATGTCCTCCCAACTATTTACTGCATTTCTATCTGTACCATCTTCAGACTGTATTCATGCAGTAGAAGTTAAATAACTTCCCATGTCATGCCCTCCCAACTATTTACTGCATTTCTATCTGTACCGTCTTCAGACTGTACTCATGCAGTAGAAGTTAAATAACTTCCCATGTCATGCCCTCCCAACTATTTACTGCATTTCTATCTGTACCATCTTCAGACTGTACTCATGCAGTAGAAGTTAAATAACTTCCCATGTCATGTCCTCCCAACTATTTACTGCATTGCTATCTGTACCGTCTTCAGACTGTATTCATGCAGTAGAAGTTAAATAACTTCCCATGTCACGCCCTCCCAACTATTTACTGCATTTCTATCTGTACCGTCTTCAGACTGTATTCATGCAGTAGAAGTTAAATAACTTCCCATGTCATGCCCTCCCAACTATTTACTGCATTTCTATCTGTACCGTCTTCAGACTGTATTCATGCAGTAGAAGTTAAATAACTTCCCATGTCATGCCCTCCCAACTATTTACTGCATTTCTATCTGTACCGTCTTCAGACTGTACTCATGCAGTAGAAGTTAAATAACTTCCCATGTCATGCCCTCCCAACTATTTACTGCATTTCTATCTGTACCATCTTCAGACTGTACTCATGCAGTAGAAGTTAAATAACTTCCCATGTCATGCCCTCCCAACTATTTACTGCATTTCTATCTGTACCATCTTCAGACTGTATTCATGCAGTAGAAGTTAAATAACTTCCCATGTCACGCCCTCCCAACTATTTACTGCATTTCTATCTGTACCGTCTTCAGACTGTACTCATGCAGTAGAAGTTAAATAACTTCCCATGTCATGCCCTCCCAACTATTTACTGCATTTCTATCTGTACCATCTTCAGACTGTATTCATGCAGTAGAAGTTAAATAACTTCCCATGTCATGCCCTCCCAACTATTTACTGCATTTCTATCTGTACCGTCTTCAGACTGTACTCATGCAGTAGAAGTTAAATAACTTCCCATGTCATGCCCTCCCAACTATTTACTGCATTTCTATCTGTACCATCTTCAGACTGTATTCATGCAGTAGAAGTTAAATAACTTCCCATGTCATGCCCTCCCAACTATTTACTGCATTTCTATCTGTACCATCTTCAGACTGTATTCATGCAGTAGAAGTTAAATAACTTCCCATGTCATGCCCTCCCAACTATTTACTGCATTTCTATCTGTACCATCTTCAGACTGTATTCATGCAGTAGAAGTTAAATAACTTCCCATGTCATGCCCTCCCAACTATTTACTGCATTTCTATCTGTACCGTCTTCAGACTGTACTCATGCAGTAGAAGTTAAATAACTTCCCATGTCATGCCCTCCCAACTATTTACTGCATTTCTATCTGTACCGTCTTCAGACTGTACTCATGCAGTAGAAGTTAAATAACTTCCCATGTCATGCCCTCCCAACTATTTACTGCATTTCTATCTGTACCATCTTCAGACTGTACTCATGCAGTAGAAGTTAAATAACTTCCCATGTCATGCCCTCCCAACTATTTACTGCATTTCTATCTGTACCATCTTCAGACTGTACTCATGCAGTAGAAGTTAAATAACTTCCCATGTCATGCCCTCCCAACTATTTACTGCATTTCTATCTGTACCATCTTCAGACTGTATTCATGCAGTAGAAGTTAAATAACTTCCCATGTCATGCCTCCCAACTATTTACTGCATTTCTATCTGTACCATCTTCAGACTGTACTCATGCAGTAGAAGTTAAATAACTTCCCATGTCATGCCCTCCCAACTATTTACTGCATTTCTATCTGTACCATCTTCAGACTGTACTCATGCAGTAGAAGTTAAATAACTTCCCATGTCATGCCCTCCCAACTATTTACTGCATTTCTATCTGTACCATCTTCAGACTGTATTCATGCAGTAGAAGTTAAATAACTTCCCATGTCATGCCCTCCCAACTATTTACTGCATTTCTATCTGTACCGTCTTCAGACTGTACTCATGCAGTAGAAGTTAAATAACTTCCCATGTCATGCCCTCCCAACTATTTACTGCATTTCTATCTGTACCATCTTCAGACTGTACTCATGCAGTAGAAGTTAAATAACTTCCCATGTCATGCCCTCCCAACTATTTACTGCATTTCTATCTGTACCATCTTCAGACTGTACTCATGCAGTAGAAGTTAAATAACTTCCCATGTCATGCCCTCCCAACTATTTACTGCATTTCTATCTGTACCATCTTCAGACTGTACTCATGCAGTAGAAGTTAAATAACTTCCCATGTCATGCCCTCCCAACTATTTACTGCATTTCTATCTGTACCATCTTCAGACTGTACTCATGCAGTAGAAGTTAAATAACTTCCCATGTCATGCCCTCCCAACTATTTACTGCATTTCTATCTGTACCATCTTCAGACTGTACTCATGCAGTAGAAGTTAAATAACTTCCCATGTCATGCCCTCCCAACTATTTACTGCATTTCTATCTGTACCGTCTTCAGACTGTACTCATGCAGTAGAAGTTAAATAACTTCCCATGTCATGCCCTCCCAACTATTTACTGCATTTCTATCTGTACCATCTTCAGACTGTACTCATGCAGTAGAAGTTAAATAACTTCCCATGTCACGCCCTCCCAACTATTTACTGCATTTCTATCTGTACCATCTTCAGACTGTATTCATGCAGTAGAAGTTAAATAACTTCCCATGTCATGCCTTTCCAACTATTTACTGCATTTCTATCTGTACCATCTTCAGACTGTATTCATGCAGTAGAAGTTAAATAACTTCCCATGTCATGTCCTCCCAACTATTTACTGCATTGCTATCTGTACCATCTTCAGACTGTATTCATGCAGTAGAAGTTAAATAACTTCCCATGTCACGCCCTCCCAACTATTTACTGCATTTCTATCTGTACCATCTTCAGACTGTATTCATGCAGTAGAAGTTAAATAACTTCCCATGTCATGCCCTCCCAACTATTTACTGCATTTCTATCTGTACCATCTTCAGACTGTATTCATGCAGTAGAAGTTAAATAACTTCCCATGTCATGCCCTCCCAACTATTTACTGCATTTCTATCTGTCCCGTCTTCAGACTGTACTCATGCAGTAGAAGTTAAATAACTTCCCATGTCATGCCCTCCCAACTATTTACTGCATTTCTATCTGTACCATCTTCAGACTGTACTCATGCAGTAGAAGTTAAATAACTTCCCATGTCATGCCCTCCCAACTATTTACTGCATTTCTATCTGTACCATCTTCAGACTGTATTCATGCAGTAGAAGTTAAATAACTTCCCATGTCATGCCCTCCCAACTATTTACTGCATTTCTATCTGTACCGTCTTCAGACTGTACTCATGCAGTAGAAGTTAAATAACTTCCCATGTCATGCCCTCCCAACTATTTACTGCATTTCTATCTGTACCATCTTCAGACTGTATTCATGCAGTAGAAGTTAAATAACTTCCCATGTCATGCCCTCCCAACTATTTACTGCATTTCTATCTGTACCATCTTCAGACTGTACTCATGCAGTAGAAGTTAAATAACTTCCCATGTCATGTCCTCCCAACTATTTACTGCATTTCTATCTGTACCATCTTCAGACTGTACTCATGCAGTAGAAGTTAAATAACTTCCCATGTCATGCCCTCCCAACTATTTACTGCATTTCTATCTGTACCATCTTCAGACTGTACTCATGCAGTAGAAGTTAAATAACTTCCCATGTCATGCCCTCCCAACTATTTACTGCATTTCTATCTGTACCATCTTCAGACTGTATTCATGCAGTAGAAGTTAAATAACTTCCCATGTCATGCCCTCCCAACTATTTACTGCATTTCTATCTGTACCGTCTTCAGACTGTACTCATGCAGTAGAAGTTAAATAACTTCCCATGTCATGCCCTCCCAACTATTTACTGCATTTCTATCTGTACCATCTTCAGACTGTATTCATGCAGTAGAAGTTAAATAACTTCCCATGTCATGCCCTCCCAACTATTTACTGCATTTCTATCTGTACCATCTTCAGACTGTATTCATGCAGTAGAAGTTAAATAACTTCCCATGTCATGCCCTCCCAACTATTTACTGCATTTCTATCTGTACCATCTTCAGACTGTATTCATGCAGTAGAAGTTAAATAACTTCCCATGTCATGTCCTCCCAACTATTTACTGCATTTCTATCTGTACCATCTTCAGACTGTATTCATGCAGTAGAAGTTAAATAACTTCCCATGTCATGTCCTCCCAACTATTTACTGCATTTCTATCTGTACCATCTTCAGACTGTATTCATGCAGTAGAAGTTAAATAACTTCCCATGTCATGCCCTCCCAACTATTTACTGCATTTCTATCTGTACCGTCTTCAGACTGTACTCATGCAGTAGAAGTTAAATAACTTCCCATGTCATGCCCTCCCAACTATTTACTGCATTTCTATCTGTACCATCTTCAGACTGTACTCATGCAGTAGAAGTTAAATAACTTCCCATGTCATGCCCTCCCAACTATTTACTGCATTTCTATCTGTACCATCTTCAGACTGTACTCATGCAGTAGAAGTTAAATAACTTCCCATGTCATGCCCTCCCAACTATTTACTGCATTTCTATCTGTACCGTCTTCAGACTGTACTCATGCAGTAGAAGTTAAATAACTTCCCATGTCATGCCCTCCCAACTATTTACTGCATTGCTATCTGTACCATCTTCAGACTGTACTCATGCAGTAGAAGTTAAATAACTTCCCATGTCATGCCCTCCCAACTATTTACTGCATTTCTATCTGTACCATCTTCAGACTGTATTCATGCAGTAGAAGTTAAATAACTTCCCATGTCATGCCCTCCCAACTATTTACTGCATTTCTATCTGTACCGTCTTCAGACTGTACTCATGCAGTAGAAGTTAAATAACTTCCCATGTCATGCCCTCCCAACTATTTACTGCATTTCTATCTGTCCCGTCTTCAGACTGTACTCATGCAGTAGAAGTTAAATAACTTCCCATGTCATGCCCTCCCAACTATTTACTGCATTTCTATCTGTACCATCTTCAGACTGTATTCATGCAGTAGAAGTTAAATAACTTCCCATGTCATGTCCTCCCAACTATTTACTGCATTTCTATCTGTACCATCTTCAGACTGTATTCATGCAGTAGAAGTTAAATAACTTCCCATGTCATGCCCTCCCAACTATTTACTGCATTTCTATCTGTACCGTCTTCAGACTGTACTCATGCAGTAGAAGTTAAATAACTTCCCATGTCATGCCCTCCCAACTATTTACTGCATTTCTATCTGTACCATCTTCAGACTGTATTCATGCAGTAGAAGTTAAATAACTTCCCATGTCATGCCCTCCCAACTATTTACTGCATTTCTATCTGTACCGTCTTCAGACTGTACTCATGCAGTAGAAGTTAAATAACTTCCCATGTCATGCCCTCCCAACTATTTACTGCATTTCTATCTGTACCATCTTCAGACTGTATTCATGCAGTAGAAGTTAAATAACTTCCCATGTCATGTCCTCCCAACTATTTACTGCATTTCTATCTGTACCATCTTCAGACTGTACTCATGCAGTAGAAGTTAAATAACTTCCCATGTCATGCCCTCCCAACTATTTACTGCATTTCTATCTGTACCATCTTCAGACTGTATTCATGCAGTAGAAGTTAAATAACTTCCCATGTCATGCCCTCCCAACTATTTACTGCATTTCTATCTGTACCGTCTTCAGACTGTACTCATGCAGTAGAAGTTAAATAACTTCCCATGTCATGCCCTCCCAACTATTTACTGCATTTCTATCTGTACCATCTTCAGACTGTACTCATGCAGTAAAAGTTAAATAACTTCCCATGTCATGCCTCCCAACTATTTACTGCATTTCTATCTGTACCATCTTCAGACTGTACTCATGCAGTAGAAGTTAAATAACTTCCCATGTCATGCCCTCCCAACTATTTACTGCATTTCTATCTGTACCATCTTCAGACTGTATTCATGCAGTAGAAGTTAAATAACTTCCCATGTCACGCCCTCCCAACTATTTACTGCATTTCTATCTGTACCATCTTCAGACTGTACTCATGCAGTAGAAGTTAAATAACTTCCCATGTCATGCCCTCCCAACTATTTACTGCATTTCTATCTGTACCATCTTCAGACTGTACTCATGCAGTAGAAGTTAAATAACTTCCCATGTCATGCCCTCCCAACTATTTACTGCATTTCTATCTGTACCATCTTCAGACTGTACTCATGCAGTAGAAGTTAAATAACTTCCCATGTCATGTCCTCCCAACTATTTACTGCATTTCTATCTGTACCATCTTCAGACTGTACTCATGCAGTAGAAGTTAAATAACTTCCCATGTCATGCCCTCGCAACTATTTACTGCATTTCTATCTGTACCGTCTTCAGACTGTACTCATGCAGTAGAAGTTAAATAACTTCCCATGTCATGTCCTCCCCTCCCAACTATTTACTGCATTTCTATCTGTACCATCTTCAGACTGTATTCATGCAGTAGAAGTTAAATAACTTCCCATGTCATGCCCTCCCAACTATTTACTGCATTTCTATCTGTACCGTCTTCAGACTGTACTCATGCAGTAGAAGTTAAATAACTTCCCATGTCATGCCCTCCCAACTATTTACTGCATTTCTATCTGTACCATCTTCAGACTGTATTCATGCAGTAGAAGTTAAATAACTTCCCATGTCATGCCCTCCCAACTATTTACTGCATTTCTATCTGTACCATCTTCAGACTGTATTCATGCAGTAGAAGTTAAATAACTTCCCATGTCATGCCCTCCCAACTATTTACTGCATTTCTATCTGTACCATCTTCAGACTGTATTCATGCAGTAGAAGTTAAATAACTTCCCATGTCATGCCCTCCCAACTATTTACTGCATTTCTATCTGTACCGTCTTCAGACTGTACTCATGCAGTAGAAGTTAAATAACTTCCCATGTCATGCCCTCCCAACTATTTACTGCATTTCTATCTGTACCATCTTCAGACTGTACTCATGCAGTAGAAGTTAAATAACTTCCCATGTCATGCCCTCCCAACTATTTACTGCATTTCTATCTGTACCATCTTCAGACTGTACTCATGCAGTAGAAGTTAAATAACTTCCCATGTCATGCCCTCCCAACTATTTACTGCATTTCTATCTGTACCATCTTCAGACTGTATTCATGCAGTAGAAGTTAAATAACTTCCCATGTCATGTCCTCCCAACTATTTACTGCATTTCTATCTGTCCCGTCTTCAGACTGTACTCATGCAGTAGAAGTTAAATAACTTCCCATGTCATGCCCTCCCAACTATTTACTGCATTTCTATCTGTACCATCTTCAGACTGTATTCATGCAGTAGAAGTTAAATAACTTCCCATGTCATGCCCTCCCAACTATTTACTGCATTTCTATCTGTACCATCTTCAGACTGTATTCATGCAGTAGAAGTTAAATAACTTCCCATGTCATGCCCTCCCAACTATTTACTGCATTTCTATCTGTACCATCTTCAGACTGTATTCATGCAGTAGAAGTTAAATAACTTCCCATGTCATGTCCTCCCAACTATTTACTGCATTTCTATCTGTACCGTCTTCAGACTGTATTCATGCAGTAGAAGTTAAATAACTTCCCATGTCATGCCCTCCCAACTATTTACTGCATTTCTATCTGTACCATCTTCAGACTGTATTCATGCAGTAGAAGTTAAATAACTTCCCATGTCATGCCCTCCCAACTATTTACTGCATTTCTATCTGTCCCGTCTTCAGACTGTACTCATGCAGTAGAAGTTAAATAACTTCCCATGTCATGCCCTCCCAACTATTTACTGCATTTCTATCTGTACCATCTTCAGACTGTACTCATGCAGTAGAAGTTAAATAACTTCCCATGTCACGCCCTCCCAACTATTTACTGCATTTCTATCTGTACCATCTTCAGACTGTACTCATGCAGTAGAAGTTAAATAACTTCCCATGTCATGCCCTCCCAACTATTTACTGCATTTCTATCTGTACCATCTTCAGACTGTATTCATGCAGTAGAAGTTAAATAACTTCCCATGTCATGCCCTCCCAACTATTTACTGCATTTCTATCTGTACCGTCTTCAGACTGTACTCATGCAGTAGAAGTTAAATAACTTCCCATGTCATGCCCTCCCAACTATTTACTGCATTTCTATCTGTACCATCTTCAGACTGTACTCATGCAGTAAAAGTTAAATAACTTCCCATGTCATGCCTCCCAACTATTTACTGCATTTCTATCTGTACCATCTTCAGACTGTACTCATGCAGTAGAAGTTAAATAACTTCCCATGTCATGCCCTCCCAACTATTTACTGCATTTCTATCTGTACCATCTTCAGACTGTATTCATGCAGTAGAAGTTAAATAACTTCCCATGTCATGCCCTCCCAACTATTTACTGCATTTCTATCTGTACCGTCTTCAGACTGTACTCATGCAGTAGAAGTTAAATAACTTCCCATGTCATGCCCTCCCAACTATTTACTGCATTTCTATCTGTACCATCTTCAGACTGTACTCATGCAGTAGAAGTTAAATAACTTCCCATGTCATGTCCTCCCAACTATTTACTGCATTTCTATCTGTACCATCTTCAGACTGTATTCATGCAGTAGAAGTTAAATAACTTCCCATGTCATGCCCTCCCAACTATTTACTGCATTTCTATCTGTACCATCTTCAGACTGTACTCATGCAGTAGAAGTTAAATAACTTCCCATGTCACGCCCTCCCAACTATTTACTGCATTTCTATCTGTACCATCTTCAGACTGTACTCATGCAGTAGAAGTTAAATAACTTCCCATGTCATGTCCTCCCAACTATTTACTGCATTTCTATCTGTACCATCTTCAGACTGTACTCATGCAGTAGAAGTTAAATAACTTCCCATGTCACGCCCTCCCAACTATTTACTGCATTTCTATCTGTACCATCTTCAGACTGTACTCATGCAGTAGAAGTTAAATAACTTCCCATGTCATGCCCTCCCAACTATTTACTGCATTGCTATCTGTACCATCTTCAGACTGTACTCATGCAGTAGAAGTTAAATAACTTCCCATGTCATGTCCTCCCAACTATTTACTGCATTTCTATCTGTACCATCTTCAGACTGTACTCATGCAGTAGAAGTTAAATAACTTCCCATGTCATGTCCTCCCAACTATTTACTGCATTTCTATCTGTACCATCTTCAGACTGTACTCATGCAGTAGAAGTTAAATAACTTCCCATGTCATGCCCTCCCAACTATTTACTGCATTTCTATCTGTACCATCTTCAGACTGTATTCATGCAGTAGAAGTTAAATAACTTCCCATGTCATGCCCTCCCAACTATTTACTGCATTTCTATCTGTACCGTCTTCAGACTGTACTCATGCAGTAGAAGTTAAATAACTTCCCATGTCATGCCCTCCCAACTATTTACTGCATTTCTATCTGTACCATCTTCAGACTGTATTCATGCAGTAGAAGTTAAATAACTTCCCATGTCATGTCCTCCCAACTATTTACTGCATTTCTATCTGTACCATCTTCAGACTGTACTCATGCAGTAGAAGTTAAATAACTTCCCATGTCATGCCCTCCCAACTATTTACTGCATTTCTATCTGTACCGTCTTCAGACTGTACTCATGCAGTAGAAGTTAAATAACTTCCCATGTCATGCCCTCCCAACTATTTACTGCATTTCTATCTGTACCGTCTTCAGACTGTACTCATGCAGTAGAAGTTAAATAACTTCCCATGTCATGTCCTCCCAACTATTTACTGCATTTCTATCTGTACCATCTTCAGACTGTATTCATGCAGTAGAAGTTAAATAACTTCCCATGTCATGCCCTCCCAACTATTTACTGCATTTCTATCTGTACCATCTTCAGACTGTACTCATGCAGTAGAAGTTAAATAACTTCCCATGTCATGTCCTCCCAACTATTTACTGCATTTCTATCTGTACCATCTTCAGACTGTATTCATGCAGTAGAAGTTAAATAACTTCCCATGTCATGTCCTCCCAACTATTTACTGCATTTCTATCTGTACCGTCTTCAGACTGTACTCATGCAGTAGAAGTTAAATAACTTCCCATGTCATGCCCTCCCAACTATTTACTGCATTTCTATCTGTACCGTCTTCAGACTGTACTCATGCAGTAGAAGTTAAATAACTTCCCATGTCATGTCCTCCCAACTATTTACTGCATTTCTATCTGTACCATCTTCAGACTGTATTCATGCAGTAGAAGTTAAATAACTTCCCATGTCATGCCCTCCCAACTATTTACTGCATTTCTATCTGTACCATCTTCAGACTGTACTCATGCAGTAGAAGTTAAATAACTTCCCATGTCATGCCCTCCCAACTATTTACTGCATTTCTATCTGTACCATCTTCAGACTGTACTCATGCAGTAGAAGTTAAATAACTTCCCATGTCATGCCCTCCCAACTATTTACTGCATTTCTATCTGTACCATCTTCAGACTGTACTCATGCAGTAGAAGTTAAATAACTTCCCATGTCATGTCCTCCCAACTATTTACTGCATTTCTATCTGTACCATCTTCAGACTGTACTCATGCAGTAGAAGTTAAATAACTTCCCATGTCATGCCCTCCCAACTATTTACTGCATTTCTATCTGTACCATCTTCAGACTGTATTCATGCAGTAGAAGTTAAATAACTTCCCATGTCATGCCCTCCCAACTATTTACTGCATTTCTATCTGTACCATCTTCAGACTGTACTCATGCAGTAGAAGTTAAATAACTTCCCATGTCATGCCCTCCCAACTATTTACTGCATTTCTATCTGTACCATCTTCAGACTGTACTCATGCAGTAGAAGTTAAATAACTTCCCATGTCATGCCCTCCCAACTATTTACTGCATTTCTATCTGTACCATCTTCAGACTGTACTCATGCAGTAGAAGTTAAATAACTTCCCATGTCATGTCCTCCCAACTATTTACTGCATTTCTATCTGTACCATCTTCAGACTGTACTCATGCAGTAGAAGTTAAATAACTTCCCATGTCATGCCCTCCCAACTATTTACTGCATTTCTATCTGTACCGTCTTCAGACTGTACTCATGCAGTAGAAGTTAAATAACTTCCCATGTCATGCCCTCCCAACTATTTACTGCATTTCTATCTGTACCATCTTCAGACTGTATTCATGCAGTAGAAGTTAAATAACTTCCCATGTCATGTCCTCCCAACTATTTACTGCATTTCTATCTGTACCATCTTCAGACTGTATTCATGCAGTAGAAGTTAAATAACTTCCCATGTCATGCCCTCCCAACTATTTACTGCATTTCTATCTGTACCATCTTCAGACTGTATTCATGCAGTAGAAGTTAAATAACTTCCCATGTCATGCCCTCCCAACTATTTACTGCATTTCTATCTGTACCGTCTTCAGACTGTACTCATGCAGTAGAAGTTAAATAACTTCCCATGTCATGCCCTCCCAACTATTTACTGCATTTCTATCTGTACCATCTTCAGACTGTATTCATGCAGTAGAAGTTAAATAACTTCCCATGTCATGTCCTCCCAACTATTTACTGCATTTCTATCTGTACCATCTTCAGACTGTACTCATGCAGTAGAAGTTAAATAACTTCCCATGTCATGCCCTCCCAACTATTTACTGCATTTCTATCTGTACCGTCTTCAGACTGTACTCATGCAGTAGAAGTTAAATAACTTCCCATGTCATGCCCTCCCAACTATTTACTGCATTTCTATCTGTACCGTCTTCAGACTGTACTCATGCAGTAGAAGTTAAATAACTTCCCATGTCATGCCCTCCCAACTATTTACTGCATTTCTATCTGTACCGTCTTCAGACTGTATTCATGCAGTAGAAGTTAAATAACTTCCCATGTCACGCCCTCCCAACTATTTACTGCATTTCTATCTGTACCGTCTTCAGACTGTACTCATGCAGTAGAAGTTAAATAACTTCCCATGTCATGCCCTCCCAACTATTTACTGCATTTCTATCTGTACCGTCTTCAGACTGTATTCATGCAGTAGAAGTTAAATAACTTCCCATGTCATGTCCTCCCAACTATTTACTGCATTTCTATCTGTACCGTCTTCAGACTGTACTCATGCAGTAGAAGTTAAATAACTTCCCATGTCATGCCCTCCCAACTATTTACTGCATTTCTATCTGTACCATCTTCAGACTGTACTCATGCAGTAGAAGTTAAATAACTTCCCATGTCATGCCCTCCCAACTATTTACTGCATTTCTATCTGTACCATCTTCAGACTGTATTCATGCAGTAGAAGTTAAATAACTTCCCATGTCATGTCCTCCCAACTATTTACTGCATTTCTATCTGTACCGTCTTCAGACTGTACTCATGCAGTAGAAGTTAAATAACTTCCCATGTCATGCCCTCCCAACTATTTACTGCATTTCTATCTGTACCGTCTTCAGACTGTATTCATGCAGTAGAAGTTAAATAACTTCCCATGTCATGCCCTCCCAACTATTTACTGCATTTCTATCTGTACCATCTTCAGACTGTATTCATGCAGTAGAAGTTAAATAACTTCCCATGTCATGCCCTCCCAACTATTTACTGCATTTCTATCTGTACCGTCTTCAGACTGTACTCATGCAGTAGAAGTTAAATAACTTCCCATGTCATGCCCTCCCAACTATTTACTGCATTTCTATCTGTACCATCTTCAGACTGTACTCATGCAGTAGAAGTTAAATAACTTCCCATGTCATGCCCTCCCAACTATTTACTGCATTTCTACATCATTATAATGCATTCCGTTACTGTGGGCTTCTGTGCCATCCTGTTTTTGGACAGTTTCGTATCTGGAAATGGTAAAAAAAAAAAAAAAAAAAAACGGTATCGTTCCTCAGGTAACTACATAATAAACAAATAAATTATAACTATCTTGAGGTAGGTGCAACAGACCATGACAGCAGGTGGGACTAGTGACATCACTCCAAAACATGAGGCACCTTTAGCAGGATGGAGTGGTAGTTGTAACTGTACATCTGACATAGGAAGTACCACTTGGATTGGTGTGAAGAACAGCTAAGGACGGGTTCCTACTGAATTGTCGACAGCTTAGGTTGTCAAATACTTAATCATCAACACCTAAGCATCGAACGCTTACAATAGCGAACGGCCACATTATCAAATTCTTTCCTCGGGAAAGAATTTGCATGGCCGTTATTAAGGATTTGCCCTTTACCCAATGTAGAGCGATCTCGGAGTTGGTATATTTAGGTAGGGTGGGTGTGGGGGGAGCAGCCCCCCACTATGTTTGGGTGTGTTTGTTTATTTTGTTTATGGACCGCCACCCAAATTCCGAGGAATGAATCTGATGATGTGGCCGTTCGGTATTTTAAGCGTTCGACGGTTAGGTGTCGATGATTTAGCATTCAACAGCCTAAGCTGTCGATGTTATGATATAGACGCAAAGATAGTGCAGATATGGATGACAACATAGATAAGTGTTTCATTTTAAAAAGTTGTAAATATGCCATATCTTTCAGACCTTCCCCAATTTCATACCATGTAAACTTGAATAATTAATTTAATGAAGCCAAAGTGCCCTTGGTATCTACAAAATGGTCCGCAGAAAGCTAGCAGGCCAAGCACTCATGATAAACAATTAGTTTGAAACAAAAAAGGTATTATACCACTCATGAAGAGACAATGATGGGTCATAATATGCTTTCCTTGGAGTCAGGAGGGGAAAAGGAGGCATTAACTATGTAACAGAGGAAAAAAAACAACTTTATAGGTGGTTGCTTCATGAAAATAAGGGAAAAGCTTGTCAAAGACATTGTGTAGTATAGCAGATGAATTAAAAAAATGAAGCAAAATGACTAAACAAATACTAAACTTCTATAGCTATTATAAGATTGAAAGTTGAAAATCGCAAACGCTGTAAATGTCAAAAATGCTGGATCTTGAACTTGTTATTGTGAGGGGATGCACCCCGCCACACCCACCGCTAAATATATAAACCAGCTCCGAGATCACACTACAGTGAGGAAAAGGCAAATATTCCAATCTTCACAGTACTACAATTTCACAAAATGCAGTTCGAGGTCTGGCATATTCGGCATTGACAGTGTTTGCGATTTTCAACTTTTGGTCTTATAATTCAGCCTTATAATATAGACCCGGTTTCACCAATGACAGGCACACTTGAACAAGAATGAGAAGGCTCTCATAAGGCCACAAGGGGTCAGTACAGATACAGATGTTGATATTGTCAGAATCATCCGAAGTGAGAAGGATAAGATATGCTACAAGTGCAAAGTGTACAATTCGGAATTATTGTAGCACAGAACTTAACGTTACACTTGTAACTCTCACAATGAATATCTCACTTCCTAAGACAGAATTTACTTACCTATTGATACCAACGTTTCATAGTTCTGTACCATCACTTCTTTGTAAAGCTCCTTATCTTGTTTTCTTAACAATTTCCACTCCTCTTCCGAGAAAGTAACAGCAACATCCTCAAAGGTTTCTGGGACCTTAAGAAGACACAAAGTGGACCTTAACTTTTAATTTATTAAAATGAACAGTACAAGCTGTAAATTTTCAGCAAAAACAATTAGCACTCTCTGCTATACCTTTCAACCTTTTAGAGCAAGAAATATGAACAAAGCCATACATAATGGGTGGACAAAGACCCCAAAATAGGGACAGTTTTTAAATATTGTTCATACAATCTTCAAAAGTTGACAGAATAACAGGTTTTGCATTTACATGAATTTTCTGAAGGGAATACATTCTGAAACTCTAATATCTGTCATTATTTTCTGACTTCATTCCTCAATGATCTGCAAATGATTTGCCAGAAAACCAAAATTTTATGACAAATAGATCAAAAATATGAGGCACAGATCTGGACATTATGTGAAAATCTGGACAGTTGAGCAGTATTCCCTTTGCTAATGTACTTAGTGGGGAGGACAGTGTAATATTACACTAGCCTTTCAGCTGTAAGCTTGGGATAGAAGACAATCAAATCATATCTGTAATGAAATAAAGTATCTGGCTTGTAGGCAATACAGTCTTTATGAGTCTGTGTCGTTATACATACAATACCCGAGAATTCATAGGTTCATAGGTAGGTACTAGGCTATTGGCCCTAGGGCCTATACAAGCCTAGCCAAAAAGGTACCCTGGCTTTTGCCACCCAAGAAAATTATTTTCCTGTGCCCCTGTCAAGCAGAACCACAGAAGTGATCCCCGGGGTGAATTTCCTATTACCCATCCAATCATCAAGATTTTTCTTGAAGAGTGCTAATGAAGAGTTCTGTTTGACATAGATAGGTAGTCTGTTCCAGAGTATGGGAAGTCTCTAGGACAGGAATCTATCCCTCCAGCATGTTCTGTTTATTGTGGTGACAAGGTTTAGGTCCCTAGAGCATGTAGCTCGGAGGGTTTGGGATTTCTTTAAGTGGAGCATGTCCAACAACTCTGGGTTTGACATAGCTTTGTATGTTAGGCAGAAATCGCCTCTGAGTAGGTGATATGCGACGGAGTAAAGCTGGAGTTTTTTGAGACGGTCTGTGTAAGGCATCTGTTTGAGGCCAGTAATCCTCTTTGTGAGGTATTTTTGTGGCCTTTTCAGTTGTTGTAGATGTCTTGTGAGGTACACACCAAAAGGGGCGTTGTACTCTATAATGGGTCTAATGAGTGATGAGCAGAGGGGGACAATGACCTATTTTTTTCTGGATGAGAAACCTTTTGTGATGAGGTGTGCCACGTTGAAGGATTTCTTGACCACTGTGGCGATGTGATTATCAAAGGAGAGACTACTGTCCACGTGTGTCCCAAGGTCTCTTATCACACTTTCAGTATTAAGTAGACTACCACCTATGTGGTAGTTCATGGGTACAGAGTTTTTACCAAAGGGGATGACAATGCACTTTTTGGCATTGAGCTTGAGACCATGGCTTTGACACCAGGCATCTGTCCCAGTGAGGCCCTTTTGTAGGATGTCCACATCGTTAGGAGTTTCGATTATGGCTCCTAGTTTGCAGTCATCTCCGAATTTAGTTAGCCAAAGACCTTCTGTGTTAGCCTGTACTTTAGAGAAGTAGATACCAAACAAGAGAGGACCCAGGACTGAACCCTGTGGTACTTCACTTGTCACTGATCTGACGTCTGATTTGGAGTCTGCCACTATACAAAGTTTAATAGTATAATGCTTTTAGTATATGTAACAATCTAATGCTTTCCAGTAGAGACAGTTCTCATCTGAGGTAATGTGAAGCATATTGCTGTAATACTTATCTGTTATCCTTGTGAAATATCAGATATAGTTCTGTGCACATAATGGCCTGAAACTCTCAGATGCATTGCCTACAGCAGATGACCATCAAGAACAGTGTTTTCCAAGAAACACACTTTGATGTCACCAAATCTAGCATGTTCCCAGACTCAGAGGAAAGCTAAAGTTGTATAACAAAGTTAGAGTCTTACAGATGAGGTGTGCTTCTTAATGAAGCAATGCCCAAACAGGCACTGCTGGACCACAGATTTACTGTCCACAATGTCATGATTGAAGGAGACAGCTGGTCATAACATATATGTTTAACACAAGCAACCCCAAAGCAGTCAAAAGTATAGAAAGGTAGAGGACCGGCTCGATACCCTCAATGGACAGCTTGTCTTCCTCGGGCAAAGTATGGTTGTACCATGACTGTGTCACCCCCTGATGAAGAGCAGAGAACAAAAAGAGTACAATGAACATGCATTAGTGTAAGGGACAGACTGGTTAATATATGAATCACGTGGACAAGTATGCATGCATACATATCTACTGCCACTGCATGCTCTGTAACCCAGAGAATCAAGCAAGACACATCACAAAGCCCCATACAGTTGGCCTAGTGCCAGCATGTTCCAATCTTTTCACTACCGACCAACAATGACAAATGGCCTCTGCCAGGCTTAAGAACACAAGCATGGTAACCACAGGTCAGAGGTAAATTGGTCAGTCCAAAGTGGAAGATCCAGAGGCTGAGAATGGGCACCAGCAATTGCAAATGACCGATTGTTATGAGGAACCAAAACAGTAGGTTAACATATGAAGTTATTCATACATGGACTTTGACTGTCGTGAAACTGAGGCCCAGATGATACAGGTGCATGAGATATGTCACCATTCTCTGAAAACTGACATGATAAGGAGATAACCAAGTACCGCCATGTTTAAACTGAGAACACTGTCCACCTAGTGGCAAACCCCAAGGAGAAGCCCTCCTTGTAACCCAAATCAGCCCTAAAAGCCCATGGCAAGTCTGACAAAAACAAAGTCTTTCTCAGAATCCACTCCCTTATGAAGAGCCAGTCACAATACAGCTAAGTGGGACATCCTTGGCTAGGGGTGAGAGAGGTTTCATGCACCACGACAGACCTTGAGACATGTAACCATAACTTTCTTTTCCATGAAAAGATAACAAGAATGAGTGGTGGTCTTTCTTCTCTTATCTTTGCAACGAGGTATGAAATTAAAGAAAATGTCAGGAAAGTACACAACTCCTTGTGCCACTGGAAGAGAGTGTGTTGACAGTTACTCCCATTTGCCTTCTGAACTTATTAAACATAGGAAATGTGGAGATCAGTCTGCACCTGTTTTGATAAGACCTTGTCACAGTATGTCCTTTTATTCTAGATCTCTACCAGATGACTGAACGTTTGTACATGCTCATTCACGTCATAATATGAACTGTTTAGGGAAGGACTGTCCACTTACGACCCACTGGCACATGAACACAGCATGTCTGTATACAGGCATGACCTTGTAGACCCGGGCTTGTTTAGATACCACATGATGAATTGAAAGCATGACCAAAACTGCTCTGAGCTCATATTAGTTAATGTGGAATCCCATCCCAGACAGGCCTTAATCACTTCATGCTATGATAGCCTTAGTAAACTCCACAGCTTGCATGTGAACTTGGTCTTATCAATGAACATTCAACAGAAAAGAAGGAAAAACACCAGAAAGTTCCTGCAGATTGTACACAATTCCAGTGCATCATGACAACAGTGCAACACTAACAGTATTTCCATGAGTAGGTGGTGGATCTGAAGCCAATGACTTTTCACGATCAGCTACAACATAGGCTCCTTCAAGACAAATTATACTATTAAGACTAAGTAGTCACTGAATCCAGAATGTGCATCGAAATCTGAAACTTGACCCCTTTTCACCATGTCATCCAAATGGCCAAGAGAATCATATCATGGGCCCATAAGGAGTAACACTAGAGTGCTCACCTCTGGCCCAGTGAATGTCCTTCTCTAAGCTAGGACCAGCGAGGACATCTAAATTATAATGACCTTAGAGGCCACTATGGAGCACCCAAAAAAGCATATTCCAAGATGCACTTGGATGAGGCTAAGAATCCAGAATCTAGGTAGAGGAACACCAGACCATTTTTTTGACAGGCAGGAGACACAATGGACAAAACCTTACTCAAGACTATATGCACTAAAAAAAGCCCAAATAACATCACTCTTTACTGGAACTGATGACTACACACAACAAAATGGAAGAATCTCCTGTTTAGACACCAACCAACTCTGTGCCAGAGACATCCATCACATCTAACAGCACCATTTGGTCTTTCAGATACAGCAGTGAAATAAGCCCCTGCAGAGTATACATCTGGATTCAAACATGCCTGATATAATGACTGAAGTAAATGAAGTCATACATAGGGCAGAATTCTTCAATCACTTTTGAAACCACAAAAGAATCAGGTATGCAACTACCCCTGCCCCTCCCCCTCCCCAAATAGAAACTAGAAGACAAGACACAATTCCTTCAGTAGTATTATAGTTTGGACCTACGTCAAAAGCTCCACTGAAACAGACTGAGTCACAACTGAAAACTTTTCTGGAAGAAGGCATAGGAGTACCACAAAATGGCTGAAGGTGTCCATGTCATTTTAAGTAAAGAACAAAAGTACTAAAGTACTTTGATGTTTTTGCTTGGCTCCTTAAGTGTGTTTAGTGTTTTGTGTAGAACTTGCTGGTACTTTATGACTGTTTTTTTTTTAAAGATTGCAAGAACTCTAGCTATTCCCTCATTGGCGTTCGCACACTATCAAAACCAAAACAGAAACGCCAGGAATGTTACTAACCTGGGGAATTTCACCAACCAAAAGACAGGCAAGGCTAACAGATACTTGATTGCCTTTTTCAATGTCAAACAAGCCTCTCTTTTGGTGTTCTGCAGATCTAACACAGAAAATGGAGAAAGTAGCAGAAGGGGAGATCCCCTCCCCACACTAACAGATTGATTATGTTTACAACACCTTCCAAGCTCCCAATTACTTGTGCAACTGTTCTTTGCAATTAGTACTTTTCTAATCTATATAAAATGTACACAATGTGAGTATTTGTTTCAGCTTTATCTACCAGTAAGCCTAAGTAACCTATAGAAATAAAAATAACTTAAAATATTCAGAGTTACTCACACTGCTACCTTTTCAGAGAATTATGCCTGTATGAAAGCTATTAGACACAAGGTGTGGTCTAGCAATGGAATAGGAACAGAAAAAATGCTCTGAATTGCTGAAAAGTGATTACACATACACTAACATGATTATGTAAATATTGAGAGTGAAACAGTGCAACTTCAACTTAAATAAATCAAATGTAAAATAAGACTTGGGATATTTGGGTCTATATTATAACTTCAAATGATTAAAAGAGCGAATGCTCTTTAATCGAATCCTTAAAATCGAAAGCAGTAAATCCCGAATAAACAAAACAGTGATTTGTTTCCAGGGAAAAAAATCACTGGTCAGCAAAAAAAAAAATCCAAACACAAAATAAAGTGGAGGGCTTCGCCCCCCCCTCCCCCTGTACTTAAATATACCAACTCCGAGATCGCACCACAGTGGAGGAAATGGCAAAGTCCCGAAAACGGCCCAGAGATTTTTTTTCCCTAGGGAAAAAATCGCTGTTCCATGTGTTCAGGATTTAGTGCTTTCGATTTTAAGGGGTCGATTAAAGAGCGTTCGCTCTTTTAATCATTTGAAGTTATAATATAGACCTGAATATTTATGTCTCTAAGAAAGCTGTCAAAGCAAGATGCAGCCTGGGAGTGGAACCACAATCAGGAAAAATGTGAATCATTTAAAAAATTATACACAGATGCACCAACATTAAAATAATATGAGGTGTATAAGGAATTAATTTTGTAAATAAATGCTACTCAGAATGGCACAAGAGCTGTGAGCTGGCAAATGGAGAGACCAGTCACTTCTGGATCAAAAGTAATTACAGATGGATAAATATGGTTTCTTTTTCTATCAGAGCATCATGTAAGTTGTGATGTATGGATACAAGGTATACTGCAAATGTCTATGGCAAAGTTCACGTGAAAACAGACCATCATCTTTTGCAAAACATACTGAAAAAGCCTACATGCAAACAAAATGTGATGTGAAAGAAAAGCACAAATTACACAGAAGCAAGTAGACTTCCTAGCAGTAGTAAAGATCCTTTGGTTAAGCTGTATAAAAATGTTTAATCGTTTTTAGTAAACATGCAGCAGAGTAGAAAGTGTGAGACATTTTATAAAAACCTACATTATTTTGTACTAAACGTACAGCCAAGATGTGAAATGTGTGAAGCTGTAGAAAGTAAGTACTTTTTCTTACAGAAATGCAGCACTGCCTAGAAAAATAAACTGCCTCATTCACACTAACATATCTTATTTTCTATCTAACTCGAAGTTACTCTACTTGGTTAAACCTTTTCAGTTAACTAGGCAGCTTTGCTCTGGGTGGAGAAGCTATTTAGTGTGAAAAACTGACCCAGCACAAAAAGTAAAGTATCTTGAATTCTTTCTCCTATACAGAAGTGGGATTGTAAAAGGCTGAATGAACTGAATATTTTCCAGTATTGTCTAAATCTGGGATACCCCTCTGGGACCTCTTCAAGTTAATATAATTCTACTTTTGAAGTTCACAGCCAGCAGGCCAGTTAGATTTTGTATTTTCCAGTGGAAGTATGCTGTGAACTTCTGTTGAGAAGAGAGACTGTCTGCTTCTAAAACCTGTGAGCTCATGTTTATGGACTTTGCCAGTTAGTTACTTTTAACTTAGGGCTAGATAAATCTCCTTTAGTTCCATTAATGACAAAAACAGCAAGCTGGTTGTGCTTTTCTAGTGCTCTCTCTCTAAATATATATGTATGAACATTTGATATCATGTTACTTTGTGAAAATACATACGTATTTGTATATTTAATTTGTAAACTACATTGTCTATAACAACCACAGCAGAGTTGGCCACCTGTGATGTGAACATTGGCCTCTAGGTGATGGTCACTGTTGATATGACATCCCAGACACTTTGAAAAAAATGGAAAAAGGGTTGGGAATAGATGGGTGGATGGACTGCTATTTTAAAGCAAATAATTTCATTAATGAATTTCAAAAGCTTGTGTCTGGCAGTTTATTAAAGTAGTTACACAGCTGTGCATTTTAATTGTTGGCATCTGCCTTTTTCAGAGAGAAAGACTTACTAGTTGCAGATTATAAGTTAACTCATTTTAAGAGTTCACAGTAATTGGGTCTGGGTATGCGAAACTAGACTGGCTGCAGGTAGTCTCTTCCCATAAAAATCAGGAAAGGGTTGTGACATTGACATGTACTGTTAATCCCTCATAGAAATCATTGTGTATATGTTAATACAAGAGTTGTATCCACGATACAGATACTCTTCATAATATAGCACTGTAAGGGAGGCAAACCACTGTCACGCCAGTGGTTATAACTTTGCCCTTAGCTGCACAATGTGGAGCCTGCTTGGGTGTAACTGGAGCTAATCACAGTCTAAGGCAGCAGTATGTATTTCTATGCACTCATAGGACCACTTTCACATATGCATATTGTTAATACTCCATAGTAGGAACAGCAATGCAGACAGACAATGCACTACATGCTTCTGACATGTTGATTGTTGGTAGCAAAGTGGATATTGTGCATTGGACATGTGTACCTTGCAAAACAATTCTATTACCAAAAGTGTATATACCCTCTGCAGCCACAAGGTAGCTATCAAAAGTATATATTGCACACCAGTTATCTTATTTTAGGCAAAATGAGTTATGAAATGCAAAATAAGGTGTATATAATACAAAAAATGTCAGTGTCACAGATGAACACAAACTACAAATAAAAAGGAATCCCACATGTTCATATAATCTAGGAGGAGATAATAGCCACTTCAGGTACCACTGAAATTCAATGCACTGAACAGGGAGAGTACAATGGCGCATAGCAATAAAGATCATGCATTAACATAACTTATTAGATCTCCAGATGGCCTCAAAAAGCGTTTTGGACTGTGCAAACTTGACCTGGAGCTGAAGATGAAACACTTGCAATTTGAAAAGGTGAACTGGCTGAAAGCAAATTCATCAGGAGCAGGAAGAGTCCAAAACTGCAGAGGAAACAAGGGTCTGTTATCATGAAGTGGTGTGGTACAAAATTGAGAAAAACAACAGCTGCATGAAAAGAAGGTGCTCAGTCTTTGCCAGTAACAGGGGTGAAAACGTAGTCCTGGATGCCAATGTTAGTAGTAAATTGCTTCCTCAGTACACACACACACACACACACACACACACACACACACACACACACACACACACACACACACACACACACACACACACACACACACATATGTATGTATAACAGGAAGACAAACAGTCTTGCTATCACACAGGAATGCGTGTGTAATTAGATTCAGTCTAACTGTGTGTAATGGGTAAGGTATTAACCCATCTATTTATTGGTAAGAAAATTAATATTTTATTTGAAATGAACATGTTTACTGTCTTGAATTAAAGTGAGGGATTGTTCATGTGAATGTTTTAAGTGAACTGAAGCTTATAGGAAATAATTAGAAACATAGGACAAGTGACTTCATTGCAGAACTAATTTTTAGTAGATACATGAGCATATATCATATTACTACCTTTGAAATTTTTAGAGATCTTATGATAAGGTAGCATGCACTCTGTACTTTGCCTAAGAATGGAAGAATCTGGTTGCCAGAACAGGAGTAAAACACTGCTGAAGAAATGGGCAAAAACAGTGAATTCTGTCTAGTCAGCAAGCCACAAATACAGAAGAAAGATTTACTTAGCACTACACATGGGTAAAAGCATGTCAACCGAGTGTAGCCTAAAACATCACAGCAGGTTCCACAAGCAAATGGAGAGACCACTGCATTCAGTACACACAAAAGTATTTGGATTTTATATTTGCAGTGTAACCAAGTGGGACATGTATGTCCCAACTCTCCACACTGACAAGGTGAGGAACAAACACCATGTGAGGCAGCTAATGCAAGTGTCATCACTGTGGTCGATGGTTATCTTGAGACAAAAGCTGATCCATAATGCCACAAGGGCCTGCACATTCTCCTGTTAGAGGGAAAAGAGACAAAAAGCATGCAGTTGTTAAAAAGGAGCAATATTTGCCTGGGCAGTCCACTCCATTTAGGGCCTTGAGAAGGACAGCTTTTCAGATGTCACTAGCCAGAATTCACTTGGAATTGGCTAGGAGAACAGGAAAAACAAGTATGTGGCAGTTTTTCTTAACATTCTTGCAGCGGTGTTTTAAAACTTATTTTGATGACAGTACACTGAGTACATAAAAGTGATTGCTAGGCCAACTATGACACCTGATAAGCTAACAAGCTTGAAAATGTCCACGGCTACCATCTGAAATCATTTCCTTGGTAAGAGACAAGACTACTAAAGTAGCTTTGGGTTTATCTCCTGTCCTTACATCTCACAAAATTCACAGTACCCTCACATGTTTCTTGCAATTTTTTGTCAATAGAAAGACATAACTTTTTATGCAGTTTATGTTCCAATGTTCCGAAAAAGTAATCACATAGGCTATAGTAAGAAATGCCAAAAAGCAGGCCCTTGGGACTAACAGCTGCTGTACTCACTTCTATCCCCAGCCACATTCAGGCTCTAAGGTACATTTGACTGGGGACACATACCTTAAGTGACATTCAGCTGCACAGACATTTGGCTGCTCCAAATTCCCTGTGAACAAAGAAAGGCATGTAGTGCCATGCCCACAGCTTCAATAAACAAGTGCATCTAAGCAGGGGAAGTATTGTGTTTTTGTTTGATGTACAGTACAACATGCGGAAGTGTGATACAGCATGGAGGAAATCATGTATGCTACAGTAGTAACACATATGCTCCAATATGGGTTTTAGATAATGTTCCCTAGACAAAGTGAAGGGGGTAATGGTCCACATCAACCAACAATAAAGGTACTGCCCATTCTGCACTGCACATGTTTACTGCCACTAATATGCCCACTGGGCAGCTTGCTGCTGATGCCTTCCATACTGCCTGCTGACTCTTATTGCCTTGGAGGCCGTGTGCATTTGGTGGCTGAAACTTTGGGCATGGCACAGCATACTTCTCTTTGTTCATAGGAAATTGTAACAGCCATATGTCTATAAAGCTGAATGTCACTTCAGTTATGTGCCACAGAACTGGAAAATAGCAATTGTGGTAGCCTCGTACACTGGGGGCAATGTGGTGGTGGTGGGGCAGAACAAACCCAGTGAGCCAATGGCTTGTTTATTTCATACCAGTCACAGGGAAAATCGTGGACAGAATCCTGAGAACAGGGCTTGTAGTAATACTGAGGACAATAATTCTCAGTACAGCAACCAGTATGCACTCAACCTAGAAGGAAATATCCATCAAACCAAATCCTGTTTTATATCCTATTTTATAGCAGAATGTCATATGCAATGAAAACTTCTAAACTCCAAAGAATAAAGCTCCATCTCTAGATTCTGAGGAATAAGCCTACACCTAACAGACTACCCCTAAACAATAATCTGTAAAATGCTAAAAAAATTTAACTTGTCCTCATGCATCGGGCAGCTTACCTCCCAACTGTCTAAAAATTAGCACAGAAGACACTGCCTACCCACTGTCTACACTATTAAGTAGACCCATTAAAGAAAGCCCCGTATACTATCCACTCTACAAATAAGGCCTCCCAACTGAGCTTGGATAATATCAATCTATTTCAATACTTCCCTTTCCAAAACTCTTGGAAAGTATGTGACCATTAATTACTACATCATGTCAATAAACACAGCCTTTTAATTGACTGTCAACATGGTTTTCAGCCTGGTCATGGTACACAAACATCATTCATTCTCTTTACAATCAGATTACATCACAGCTTTTTTATTATATTCTGTTGGTGGCCCAATGCTTTGCAACATTATATTGCTGGTTTTTGTTTCGATATGCCACTGTCACATTCCATCATCATTCATCCACACTACACACCACCACATTCTTTGACACATGTTCTGTGTCAATTCATTTCTTTTTATTTTATTTTTTCAATTTTTCCTGTTTTAGTCACACATTCACTTATACATTCATACTCTCAACATATCATTTTTCTTACGTGACATTTGATCATGTCCATCATTCACATCATTTGGCCTCTCTGTACATTGTATTTGTGGACGTCAATGTGTTGTTATTTTACTTCACGTATTAGGTGATGGACATCTTTTTCCTTTGCTTGAGACATTGTAGTAAAGAATATGTTATTTCCACCACAATAATGGTTCAATTATATTTTAGAATGAAGCTCCTTTGTTATTTAGGTTTCAGTTTTACTTATTTATTTATATCTTGATCTTTAGGGATCATGTGACTAGTTTTAAGGAGACGATAGCAGCGTCTTGCTGTCATCGTAGTTTTTATGTCCTTTCATTTAAGGTGTAAGGAAGGTTGTATTAATTGCATTGATGTAAATAGAAATGATTATTCTATGTGTTTTATGCAGGCTGTATTTGATGTGTATATACCTTAGTAACCATGGCTTCAAATGTGCAATTAACTAAACTAATTGATTTTTAATTTAATTACTTTTTAGAATGAAGCTTCTGGTTTTAGTTTCATATATTATTTGATGTTTGTATACTTTAGTAACCATGGTTCTAATTCCTTCTAGTGCGTATTTAAAAAAAGCGTTGTTTTAATGTATTTTTATCTGAAGCATTTCTGGATTTATTTGGCATTTTATTCATCTGTTTGATCGCGGTGAGACTACAAGTATTTATGGTTACTACATCACAGCTTAATGATATCTGCTTAAATGATGTCATTATTCTTGACCAACCAAAAGCATTCGTCATAGTCAGCCATAATATCATTATATCTAGACTTACCAATCTTGGCCTTAATTCCCAAACCCTAAAATGGTTCAACAGCTACTTCGCTGAATGCAATCAGGCACTCATATACTATACCAGTGTCTCACTCTCCACCCTGTATGCCTAGGTGTATCCCAATGTTGTGTTCTTGGGCCACAACTGTTTATTTGCTATATTTGTCAATAATATATCCCCTTTTAACATCCAACTGAAGTAATAAAATACAGAGATGAAACCAACCCTGTTTTCACATCCAGTAGCCAAGTATCATATACAATATGTAAAATATATATTAATATAATACATTAAAAATATTAAATTCAAATGCAATAATAGTTGCTGTAACAGCATGGCCATCTAACCATACCCCCAAAAATGCTATAGTTCCTAAAATTACAGATAACAACTACATCCAACTACATAATTTTAAACCCTTAAGGCTTCAGTTTGCCCCAGCTCAGATCTAAACCACCACATTGACTTGGCTATAAACAAATTCAGTGATAAAGTAGACTCTTTCCATACTCCACTGTGAACTTCCAAACATACCTATTTTTTTCTGTCTCTCAATTATATTATATTTCTCATCCACCTTTACCAACCTAAACTCTTCCTTTACAGATGTGCTGATCACAGACTATCATTTATTCTCCAGTTACTCCCTACATTATATCCCTGCTTATGTCTACTGATTAATAACTAACCCTAACATGAATAAAAAATTTGTTCTTTTTAACTCTTACAATAGCTCATTTTGTTCTACACAAGCATGACAAATGCCCATCACACCACTAAATAAGCCAATGGTATAATTTTGCCATACCTCGAACAGTCACCACTTTAACCACAACTTTGTCCCACATTTCTCCCTCACCACATCCAAAGCCTGAAACAATCTTCTGCATCATCTAAAAGACAATGCAAACACCATCTCCTTTTCAAACTCTTTAAGGGGACACCTGATCTTACCGAGGTATTTTAGTTGTAACTGTTTGCTGACATCCATAGTTACCCCCCCAAATGCAATCAGTACATTAATGTTCGTGTTAACCTTCTCCAAAGAACATTCCGATGTGAAGTTCTCTTTCAAATTAGTACCATATCAGTAATAGTACACTCAACTGCCTGTCTCTAAACATCTGTCATTAAGTAAGGCAGCTGTCACACAAATGAGTTATTACCAACTCTAAAGTCTCATGTAATACTAGATTATTAATGATAATACATAACTGACAGTGAAAGCCTACGGAGAACTCTGATTGATTTATATATTTGAAATATATATATATATATATATATATATATATATACACACACACACACACACACACACACACACACACACACACACACACACACACACACACACACACACACACACACTTTTTTTGTAATTGTGCACAACTGTATGTGGTCTATACTGGAGTTTACCCTTTGAGATTCTACTGGAAAAAGAAAAAAATATATAAATATAAATATATGAGTTAGAGTTCTCCATAGGCTGCAATAAAAAAGAACTATAAATATTTTTTCTTCATCTCAACTGCCACAGTCAATTTTTGGAACAAAAATAAATAAAAGCAAAAATAAAAAGCATACTTACTGTCAGTATATTAACAGAATCCTGCTGTCTGAGATCCAAGTAACTGTCACATGTCTTGTGAGTGACTAAAAAATCTTTTTCAATGGATTCAAAAATTTGTGCTGTCTTTTTCAGAGTCTCTGCTTCTGTTTCTTTATTCTTGATCTCCAAGGTGCCAGACACTGTCACAGGGAAGGAAATACCGTGTTTAACACTCTTAAGGCTTTCTTCAGTTTCTTTTAGAATGTTTGCTTTTTCTTTCTTAAGTTGCTGGATGAGTTTCTGTTCCTTGTCTTTGAGAAACTGATGCAGTTTTGCAAATTCTTGTCCAATATATAGCTCCAAACTAAATATATCCTCCTAAGAAACAATGAAAGGAGAATGTTTTATACCGAGTAGACCTATATTACAGTTTAGGTGAATAAATATATGTTTTACATAACATATGAGGAGATGGCAGCCCATTGACAGAGAAAAGTCTTCTTTCTGCATTATTGATGACTTCAGGCTGGGATCAAACTTAAGTCAAAAAGTATGTCTGTCAAGCGAGGTAAAACCAGCCTGAGATGCTCTGCTCTCCAGAGAAGATGGGGATGTATATCCCAGTACACAGATAGCTCCCCAAACTAGATCAGGAATCACTGCAGAGAGGTGGTTGCACATTTAAATACATGAAGATGGAAAGGGATAAAAACATTTTCAAGAAAGAAGGATGCAGCTGCCTGATGGGTAGATATTTTGGGATATATTTTAAAACATTCTTTGAGCAATATGATCCACATTGAACAAACTATCCTTTGACATTTCTGATGTGCAACAGGCCAGGCCTTCTTACAAGACGTGCCAAGTCACAAAGTGGCAATAACCCCATTAGGAAGACCTGTGACTTTGGTGGAAGGCAGGTTACAATGTCAGATGAAGGCCATACTTGTGACATCAATGTATCTTACAGACTATAATAGAGTTTAAAATGAACTGTGTGGGGAGGTTGAATCCAAGGTCCACTTCTAAAATGTGAAAAAATCTTCACATGCATCACTAAAATATCTGTTATGTCATTCAAGCACACTATACTCAAAGGGTTTCTAATATAACAGTCACTATTTGCACAGGGTCATTATGTGGTCTGTGTTTGAAGTCTGGGAGTAGTCATGTGAGATAGAATGACTATAGTGGATTTGTGGTGTTTCAGAACACATCTAGGATGCAGGACATTTCATGTTACACTAGATAAAGAAGAGATGAGAGAAAGATTCATACTAACCTATGTGGTTAAAAAACATATCTGCAATGCATAACCAGTCAAGGACATCTAAGTGACAAAACCAGACGTGAGCTAAGATGGTGCTGAGGAAGTGATACATGTGTGTGTGTGTGTGTGTGTGTGTGTGTGTGTGTGTGTGTGTGTATATATATATATATATATATATATATATATATATATATATATATATATATATATATATTTGTGTGTGTGTATGAGATACAGAATAATTTGACTTGGTCCACATGGATGCAGAACAGCAGTAGGTTTCTAGGATGGGAAACAAACAATTGATATAGAACAGTTTATGTTGATTAATGGGCCTGAGATATGGGCATATAAAATTTAAAGTGGTCCTACAGGTTAATGGGGTTGCACCAGTGTTTCTGATATGAATAGCTTTTCTGTACCTATGGTGTAGGAAATACACCTGTGGTACACAGTGGCTCATGTGATTTTGCAGAGATGAAGAATCTTCTAGGCCTGTAAGAATAAGAAATACATCTGTGTCTCAAAATGTCTCATGTGGTTCTATCAGTCTGGGCTTTATAAATATGAGAAACAGAATGCTTCAAATATGCCTGTGGGTTTAAACTACATAAATCTGTTGGCCTGTGCAATTGTGAAAATGTGTGAAATACACAATGGTTCATGTCAGATGGCTGGTTAGTTTGGTGAATACAGTTGTGCTGGTAAATGCTTATGCAGGTTACAGGATTTAATTATTCACATCTGTGACAGAATTCACTTGTGTGGGTATATGGACTTCTTACTAGTCAGTAGGACTGGGGAGCAAATCCATGATGAACCTTGGGTATTTCTTTGGTCTCACGAGCAGATATGTAATACAGAATGACTCATGTTGGTCTGTTGGCCAAAAATAACATGAATGATCAATGAGGATAGAAAAATATCTATGAAATATAAGACTTATGTGGGCTTGTGGATTTGTAATACATACTCCTATGATGCAGAATGCCTTGTGTGGATCTATGCAGCTGAAAAACAAATCTGTATTACATGACGGCTTGGTTTCATCTCCTAATGAAGAGGACCGCATTCTAATCAGAAGTCAAAGGACAATGTACAGAGTTTGGTAGTTGTTGAACTGAAACAGATTCATGTATCTAACTATTTCAAAAATGACTATTTTCTTTACCTTTAAGCATCAAGGAATATCTAATATTTAGGGTTTTTAACAGAGAAATTGTTGTTTAAATAACTTCGGATATATATTTTAGTCGGCTTTTCAATTGTATATCAGGCCAATCCTGTGCAATCGGGAATCACACCTTAACTCACTTCTGGCTGACAGACTTACAGTGTCAAACTACATACTAAGCACTGCTGCATTCCTCAGTGTGCAGATGCAGTGCATCATTTAATAATCCTGTTGACTTGTAGACATGCAGCGATGGAACCAAGAGGAAGTGTAAATTATAATAGCAAAATTTTAAACAGATAAGTCATTTATATTTCAAACAATGCCATTATATAATAACAATACACTGTGGTAGAGCTGTGGGAAGATATTATCAGTTCTATGCCATAATACATAGGTTATGTGGTTCAAACATTTATTTTATGAAATGCCTCATACAAACCACTGTCATACAAAATAAATAATGTGTTAAAAATAAATTTTAAGATGTGTCAGACTTAGCAACAGTATACCAGCCCGTATTGTTAACAGTTTATAACAGTTCCCCTTAGCTTCAACACTATCCAGTCATAAAAAATATGACGCAGCCAACAAGATTCTTGTAAACTCTTTTCATTGATAATCAGTCCAACATACATGCCATTAAATTAATAAGTTTTAAAATAACATGAGACATACCACAAAGGCACAACAGATGCTTTAGACAGGTGTAATTAATTATTTGCATTTAGAATATTTGAAAAAAATCATTCACCTCACTCACTTGTATACTTAGGATTTCCTTCTCCTGATGGTTTTGCACATATTTTAAATTTTCTACTTTGGATTCTAAGTTTCTCAAAGGTGTTTTCATCTTGTCCTATGGATTAAAACAATGGTTAAAAAAGATGATTAAGCCACATAACAAACCAGTTGGCTGCAAATGTACATTGATAACTTTACATACATGCGGGGGAACTACACCTGCCATCAAGAGGATGACACACACAAAGACTGCAGTGTGCTTTAAGACCCACTGATGCAGGCACAGGTATGACAAATGTTATATATTTAACTTAAGTACAGGATGAACAAATCCCTTAATCACATTTAAAGGACAGTAAATGTATAGTCTCAGAATGCAAATGGATTTTTCATCCAAATAAAATAAGGAAGAGACAAATACTGAGAAAAATAACTGAAAACATAGTTCTCCTTTAGATGGTAGTCCTATTCAGAAACAGTACTAGTCAATGGGTAAAGATCCTACAATTGACAGCTGGTCATTTTCTATATGTAATGGATTGAGCGACAGATTCTAAAACTCTGCAATGTTCATCACACTGATCACTGCTGCAGTAGCCCAAACCGTTAGGCAGTTCAAGCTGAGCTGACTAAAAGGCAAGACTTCGTGCAAAAGCCCTTCTGAGCTTTACTGCCACCAAAGATTATGCTCCTCTAGGACTTTCAGGGATCGATGGTTGATTTGTGCTTTCCTTTGCTGAGACAAATAAGTCCAAATTTTGGTAAAAAAAAACTTCCGTTTTCTTAATTGTGTTGATGTTTTATTCCTTTCCTCGTCAGGAAAGTTATTTTTAAGCTAGGTGTGTTGTGTTTTAATGCATGTCTTGAAACCGCAACATACTTTTTAAAGCAGTACTAATTTTTTCACTCAGTTTAAAAGTGGTGTAAAATAACTGAATATATTTTTTCTGCAGAGAAATTGTGTTTATTTTACTTATGTTAGGCTTGCAAAGTATTTTAAAGTGCTTTTTACTTTGCTGTTCTGTCAAAAAGTAACTTTTGTGGACTGGCAGTGATAAGCGGTAATGGCTGCTTGACTTCCGTGGGAAACAGGCATCATATTCGGCTTGAACATGGAACATTCTACCAGTCTCTCAGTTGGTCCAGCCACAAAAAGAAACTTAAGCAAACAACCTTTGCTACCATAGCAAGTTAACAATTTGCCTCGGCTGCAGGTGGGTGACTCTGCTGTGGCCATTTGTGTACCTCAGATCACTCATCTTTTACCCTGGAGCACACCAGTCTAGCACCTACGCAGCCACTATGTACTGTGGGTTAGCCACATCCTCTGCAGCATTTAGGGCCCCATCAGTTGGCAAGGGAGAGCTACTCTTGTCAGTCCTGGAAGAGGGAACAGGAAAGGTTTCCCAGTTATAAAAACATTATGGTTATTCATAACCGTTTATGGATTCATATTATAACACCGAATGCTGAAAACAGCGAACGGTGTTACATCGACACATATTCAGCGAACGCTGAAAATGTCGAAAACCACAGAACAGCGATTTCTTTCCTAGGGAAAGAAATCGCTATTCCAACCCCCCAAAAAAAACCATTAAACAACTAAATACACATATGCACGTAACCCAACCATACATCTAACAAAAAAAACCCCAGTAAACATTTTAAAACATATGCACCTACCTTAACCTGCACCTTAACCCTAAGGTAAGTAACTCTCGTACATTTACACAAACAGTTCCAAACACAAACATACTTACCTTAACCCTAATCCTACCCCCCAAAACAAAAGTAAACAGCTAAAAACACACACACGTAACTCAACTATACATGTAACGCAAAATAGAAAATAGTAAACACTTTCATACAAATGCACTTATCTTAACCCGCACCCTAACCCTAAGGTCAGTAACTGTTGCACAATCACGCTCTGGAGCTATACTGGACAAGGGACCACACTACACTCCAGAACAGGCAAAGCAACAAAGTGGTCAAGCAGCTTCACTGTTTTGCCTGTTCGCCCTACATGTGTTGACGAAAATGCATTAGACAAAATGCATTTTCGTTGTTCTAATATGAACCCCCATTTTCTTCCACCAGATATCAGTGTGAGTAATAAAGTTACAGTCACTAAAGGAACTATACCTTGTGGCAAATGTTCTATTTGTAAACATTTGGTTAAGTTATTTCCAAATATTAATGGCAACAGGTTTATGGCTATTAGTGAATACACGTGCAATATGGCAGGAGTTGTTTATGTCTTGAAATGTGCATGTGATTTGTATTATATTGGGGAAACTACTAGGAGTTTTAAAGTACGGTTTCAGGAGCATGTTAAGGATATAAGAAATAAGAAACCGGATAGCCCTTTAGGGGGTCATTTTCTATCCTTTCATCATGCTAATCCTGCATTTCTGAAAAGTTGTGTGTTGGAAAAAGTTGAGGTATGTATGGGTGAGTGTACTAGCTTAAAGTAAAAACTTTTAAGGAAGGAGACATTGTTTATTTTAAATTATGGCACTTTAGAGCCTTTTGGGTTCAATAAAGAGTGTAATTGGATATTTGTGATTGGATAATTGTTTAAGTGTTTGCTAATTATATTTTTTCCATGACTATTTAAGCTGTTTTGTATGTGTAATAAAATCACTCTTGGAAGGCCTACTGGCCGAGGAGCTAAGGAATTTTATCAAAACTTTATACTGTTTGGTACTGTTGGCTATTTGTTTGTTGTTTATATATATATATATATATATATATATATACTACACTTACCAAAACATGGTAGGCATGATTAGCAAAATTAAAACCTTGTTGCAGACATGTACATTGAATAAACATGTCCTTAATGTTAGCAACTCAGAAGTAGTGTACAACGTTATACAGCACATACGGTTTGCTGAGTACAGCACATATTTATTAAATGTACATGTCTACAACAAGGTTTTAATTTCGCTAATCATGCCTACCATGTTTCATATATATATATATATATATATATATATATATATATATATATATATTTTTTTTTTTTTTTTTGTGTGGTCGTTAGTGAAGGTTTCCCGGTTATGTCATTTTTGCTGTACCCATTTCTGGGGAAGCTGCTGCTGTTAGTAACAATGCTGGCCCAACTTTTCCTGTAAAAAAGAAACAGAAAACATGTATGTATTTAGTCCTCCTCAATTTTCTTTGGATAGGAGTAGTTCACTGGATCTGGTTCAGGGTTTAATTCAGGCTACTGATGCTTCTAGTAAAGTAGTTTCTGGTAAAAGAAGGAGGAATACCTCTTTTCCTGAAGAGATTCAAGACACTGAATCTGAACAGGAAGATGCAGGGACAGATGCAGTTTTTTCCCCTCAGGTTTCTGATTCAGACTCAGAGTCTGAGGAGAGCAGCTCAGTTTCTAATTCTCCCTGTGGGAGGGGGTCACTTTCTCTGAGACCATTGCTTAAATCTGCCAGTGTCTTCAGTGGGAGAACAGTGATATTTCTCAGTCCCTCAGAAAATACACTGAATTATTGCAGAAGGGTTTTTCAGAACCTATACCCACTCCTCCTGTTCTGTGTTACTGTCTTCATTTTCCTGGGAGTTAGCTAGCTGCCGTTATAAAGGCAGATAGGATGCATAAGGTTCCTCAGTCCTTTCAATTTTTATACACCATTCCCAAATCTGACCTAGCAGCTATAGCTTCAGTTGATCTCACAGCTGCTAAGCAATTAATGTCAATAACAATAAATAGGCTCATCAAAACACAGGTAAATAGACATTTAAGAAGAAATGTCAATGGGGTTTCCTAAATTAGGTCTCAAACTTCCCAAAACCAAGAGCAATCAATTCAAGGCTTAATAACTATTCTAGAGACCTTGTGAAACCCTCCAACCCTGGTACCTTTTTATTCCAGAAAGTCTGACTCTCACTTTTTCTCTTTGGCAACAAATAGTTTCAGACAAATGTGTTCTGAAAATCAAGCTTGTGTGAGAGAAACTCCTTTTTGGGGGACGCTAATAATATTTTCAAAGTTAAAGAACTTAACTAGCAGAGTTTACTACAAGCAGACAAGTTGCCAGGTTTAAATGAAAATATTAATATGAGGTACTTATTGAAATCGCAATATATATATATATATATATATATATATATATATATATATATATATATATATATATATATATATATAAATAAATAAAACATATGAAATATTCTTTGGTTTACATTTATATTTATATTCACTTTTACTACACCTGTTAGGAAGTTTTCATGTGTTGATTTAAGTTAACATGTTTTTAAAAGTTACTGGGCTTGTAGGTCACATGATATGTTTCTTTTTTAAGCATGGTATTTCAACTTTTTTTTTATTTAAATTATTGTTTTTAGATTTAGTTCAGCTCTGATGAAGTTCTAATAAATTACAGAATGAAAGAGCTTCACTATTAAACAGCTGTTATGTTTGTTGTGTGAGTTAAAAAATTTCAGAAGTAGAGAAGTATTTGCTGTTTAGTTGCAGCCTCCACAAGACATTTGGGAATTACTCATTCATCAAGGTTACAGATGGCAGTGGAAAGAAATTCCTCCTTTACAGGGGATTATTCCTCATCCTTCAGATAACACTATTTTTCCCACAAGTTCTTTATCAAATGCTGGCCCAAGGAGTGATAGAACAAGTTTCTCCTTCCCAGGTAGGCAAGAGTTTTTATTTAAGAATGTTCCTAATGACAAAGAAAGAAGATTCTTGGAGACCAGTTCTGGATCATTATTTCCTATACCTGTTTGTGATAGCGTCCAAAGCCAAAATTATTTCACTTAACAATTATCTCATCTTCCTCTTTCAACTTTCTTGCCAACACTAAACTTAAAAGATGCTTATCATCGCATCCCTATTCATCCAGACTTAGATGTTTCTTAAGGTTGTGTGTGTCTTGATCACATTATCAGTTCTCTGCCTTATCGTTTGTGAACAGTCTTGGTTCAGTGGATAGTCCAAAGTGTCTTTCTCCAGTTATAACTCATTGCAGACTACAGGGTATCCACATTTTTCCACATTTAGATGACCTGCTTACTTTTGCAAAGACTTGGGTGATTCCAAGAGAACATGCAAAAGTCTTTTTTGACTCCATCACACAGGACTATGTTCCTGGAATGTCAACTAGACATCTCATTTCAAAGAGCTTTCCTTCCACAGGAAAAAGTGGATCTTTATCTAGATCTATTTCTAAGGTATTCCACTCAGATTTCAGTCACCGAAAGGAAATACTTCAAGATTTTGGGCCTCATGGCATCTATTATTCTCATGATACCCATGGAAACACACCACATGAGAAAGATACAGTGGTATTCAAAATCTCTTTGGTCACAGTATCAACACCCTTTATCTTTTCAAATCCCAGTCCTTGGGTTTGATAGAAGAGAAATCTTTTGGTGCAGACAGATTGTGTGGCAGACAAGCCGATTAGGAGCAGGACAGACCCTCATGAATGGAAACTAGATTGGGAGGAGTCTTGCAAGATTTGATCCCTCTGTGGAGAGTTCTTCAAATAGAGCTTTTCAGTTCCTGTCTCTGCAATCAGCTGGTAAGATTCTGTTCTAGGACTCCATGCAAGAAGGCCTGGAAGACAGATATCTTTTCTTTTCTTTGGACAGGAATGTTTCTGTATGCTTTTCCACCTTTTCCAGTAATATCCTGGGTACTTCTTAAGATTCAGAAAAAATCCACCAAGATCATTGTGGTGATTCCCTGCTAGCCCAGGTAACTATAGTTTTTGTGTCTTTTGTAAATGGTGAGGGGCAATTACTATAAGGTTCCTCATAGACTGGATCTACTCACACAAGAAAAGCTGTGTTTGATACACCCCCAACACAACATCAGTCATCCTCAATTGACTGCCTGGATGATATAGTCATAATTCCTTTTAGGCATCTGTTTACTGAGGATGAGTAGCATGTACTAATGGAGGCAAGAAAGCCCGCAACTAGAAAATCATATATTAGCAAATGGAAAGGGTTTTCTAGTTGGTGCCAATAACATAATCAGCACCCATTCCGGCCTTGTTGTGCTCTGGTACTACAATATTTGTGTGAGTTACTATTCTATGGCTTTTCTTATTTCCTCCATCAAGGTTAATTTATTAGCCATTTCAGCATGTCTGCGCATGGATCCTCTTCTTTCATGCAGTCTCATGTCAAAATGTTCTTGAAAGGGTTTTGGCTTAAGAGGCCTCCAAGAAAACTGGAAGTACCTCCTTGGGATCATAATTTTGTGTTACATAAGTTAAACACTTGTTCCATTTGAACCACCTAATATGGCTAACTTCAGGTTCTTAACATGGAAAACAGTTTTGCTGATTGCCCTGACCCCTGCAAGAAAGGTATCTGAGTTGTGAGCTCTTATGGTGAGACAACCCTATCTCATTTTCCATAGGGACAGGGCTTCTTTGAGAACTAATCTTTCTTTTATGCCTGAAGTGGTATCCGAGTTTAGCCAAACCATCCATCTCCCTGTTTTCTTTCCTGAACCTAAAATGAGGGAGAAAGGATATTCTACACATTAGATGTCCACAGACAACTCAGGTACCATCCTGACAGAACTAAACCATTCAGATATTTGGATCAATTCCTCATTTCTTGAAAAGGTAAGAAAAAGCAACAATCTGTGTCAAAACAGACTATTTCCAAATGGTTGCCTATGGCTATTAGCTTTGTTATACTCACCATAACAAGACTATTCCTGGCAGGGTCAAGGACCACTCTACCAGGTCCTTGGCTTCATCTATGACTCTTTTTGAAAGGGTTGCATTCTAGAAGTATTTTAAAAGATGGTATATGGTCCTTTGTACATAATTTTACAAAGCACTATAAGCTTGGTTCCTTCTCTAGGTCCACATCAAACTGTGTTAAGACCATTCTCCAGGGGTTCTGGACTCTTCTCCTTCCACCGCCCTTCTTCTTTTGGCTTTTCCTGGTTAGGGATCGCCACAGCAGATCACCTGTCCGCTCATGACTGGCAGTGGAGTTTTACAGTGTTGAGTTGCCAGCCTGGCGCCCAACCTCCCACAGAAGGCACACACACACACTCACACCTAGGGCCAATTTAGAGTGTCCAATCCACCTACAGCATGTCTTTGGGATGTGGGAGGAAACTGAAGTACCCGGAGGAAACCCACGCAACCACAGGGAGGACATGCAGACACACAGAAGGCACCCCAGCCGAGGATTGAACCGGAGAACCTCTTGCTGTGAGGCGGCAATGCTAACCACTGCACCACCGTGGCCTCCCTCCTTCCAACTCCCAAATGTAGTTAATCTAAGGTAATCTACTCATATAGCTAAAGCTATTGCTGCAGTGATCAATATGATGAACATAGTACAAATTGTATAGTAGACGATCGAATGATCACTGCTGCATTAATCGCTCCTCCCCCCACCCCCTTTGCTTTTTGTTGTTTTTTTATGCCAGGGTGTGGACATTTAGTTTTGTTATTCCTAGCCTTGTCCTTTCAAGGCTCAGCCTCCCTCTGTTGGTAAGAAAGCTATGAAGGACTTCGTACCCAAACTTATTTTCTAATCAGCTCAGCTTGAGCTGTCCAACAGTTTGGGTGCATGGAAGGGGCCCTGAAGCTTTGGAAGGTGGCTGGCTGTTATATCCTTGGCAGGATATAACCAGTATAACTAAAGCTACTGCAGCAGCAATCATTCAAACATCTGCTGTTATGCTACGTTTTACCTACACAACACTACACAACTGTTTCCTCTAGCACCACAAAAGGCTTGCTTATTTTTGATGTATGCATTTTGCATTCCAACATCTTCTGTACTCTACTGCTACCCAAGGAGAGCAGTTTTAAGCATTCACAATCCCTTTTGTGAAAAAAAGATTTCCTTGGGTCAGAAGCTGAAAGGATCTAACTACAAACTCATTTTTGTGATGCACTTCATTTTCCCCTAAAAGCGGCTTCATTTTTGACGTCATTGTCACCAGTGATGTATTGCACACTTCTATCACATTCTGCCATTCTACCATTTCCTAGCATCTTTGAGATACAGAAGGCAGCAAAACAGTATATCTCTGACAGATAAAATAAACACATACAGAAATTAAACAAAATAATTGTACCCCTTAAATCATGCTGGGTGATTACCAGCTAAAAAAATTATCATATATCATTAAAGAAGATTCAATTTAGGATGGAAAATGAAACAAGTAGAGTTCTGAGAGATAAAACAAATACATACAGAAATTAAAGAATTATACTCCTCAAACCATGCTCATTGATTAATTGGAAAAAGCAAAAATCAGAAAGATCATTAAGGAATTCACTGGGAAAGTATACTGAAGAGATATCTGCCCTTTCCTACAAAATATGTTGGTAGTTTGCTCTACAAAACAGAGCAATCAAGGAAAAGCAGGAGGATGAAAAAAGACAAGACGTCATATCATAAGTTCAGTGAAGTAATAGGAAGACACGATGCAGAAAACAGATGCATTGCAAAGTACACATTCTGCAATCCAAGGAAAACATAAAAGAGATTTGAATAAACAGGGTTTGGTAGTGCATTCAGAACATGGCTTTGGGAATGGGAAGATCAGAAGATTGTTGGTACTTGGGTTTATGTCCTAGTACCGACACTGCAGGGTACCTGGGAATGCAGGGTGGGACTGCATTCCTGAGGGGCCAACCTTGGGATGAGATAATAAATCAATGCTGGGTGAGTGGACTGGACTGACTATGGAAATTTTTTTTTATTTTTGAACTATGACACAGAATTGGTATTGCCAAGACATAGTAAAGCCTTGCTGAGTCTAATTATGGTGGCTGCTAAAATAACAATTACTAGAAAATGGAAATCAAAGTCTAGACCAACTTCACTAGAAGTAGTGAATATAGTAACAGAGATAAAACAACCTGAATTGGGATTTTTAGAAAAGGGAAGAAGCAAACTACATAAGAAAATATGGGAATTGTGGCAACAATATATGCAGAGAAGGAACGAGGTTTAAGAGGCAGGGTCTGAATGAACCATATAATGCTTAACTGACAATGACTGGATAGATCATAAGTTATGTACAATGTTTGCAGCTACAGTTGTTTCCGTAGTGTCTGAGATGTATAATGTTTGCAACTAAAGTGTCATTTTGGATGTTTTTTATTTATATAAATGTATGATTGTCTACATCATATGTGAACATTTAATAACGATGTTTGTTGGAAAAAAATCTACTTGATCTGATTTCAGTCTGGGTGGATGCTAAATATCACATCATATTTGTCAAAAAGTTATTTATATAATGATATGTTTAACAATTTCATACATTTCCATGATCGCATACATTTAGAGCCTTACATCTTACAATCCCACCATTTTGTCACAACCAAAACTATCTGCTTAATCCAATCCTTATCATTCCATTTCTTACTACACAGAACTGCTTTAGTTTTTCCCTTCCATGTACACCATAACATGCCAAACATAATTTTATCCTAGTACAAACACTTCTGTTTGTCAACATCGGTATCATTTTGTCTATCATACAACCCGTAAATATTTTGTCCATATACACATTCAAATGTTAATTTTTAAAGATATCTGCCTCCTTACCAAAAACTGTTACCTCTGTTACAGTGACAAAATACACATTCTAGTTTCTTCTATAATACACAAATTATTACACAAACTATACATCATCATTTATGTACCATGAATCAATCTAATGAAACTGAGTGTTAATACTTTCATACCATGGTTTGCTTTTCACATAATATATTCTGTATAGGAATTTACAAAAAGTACAGTTTTGTACCTACCATAAATGTAGATGTTCAAGTGTCTTCACTGCTGCAGTCATTACACTTGGGTTATCCTGCCATCAGGCGGGCCTGCAGTCAGCCAGAGTTCCAATGTCTTGGTCCGGCGTCGGTTGCTGTCGCTTCCTTCCTGACGTCAGTGGGCCAGGGGTATATAAGATACAGCCGATGCCATTTTCTTCAGTTTTTCTTGCCCCAGATTTCAGGTGCCCCCAAAAATGGTAGGCAATACATATTGCTAATAAAACATACAATAAGGTAAAAATAAAACCTTCAGTAAGCAGCAAATACACCACATAGGTAGTATACGGTTGAGTAGTATAGATAAGTCCCAGCTAAGAAAGAGGGGATGGCGGGTGGGTAACCTGGACTGCAGCAGTGAAGACACTCGAACATCTACATTTATGGTAGGTACAAAACTGTACTATGTTCATCGTGTTTCACTGCTGCATTATTTACCCTTGGGTTGAATCCCAAAGCTGAGTCAGGGTGGCTGGTTGTATAGAGGATTTGGTGTGGCTATGAGGCCCTGCAGCACTGCAGTGGCAAAGCCAGCTCTCGATCTAGAATAAAGAGGCAAATGTTAATGCTTGGTAAAGGTGTGCACTGAACTCCAAGTTGCAGCTTCCAAGATATCTTTGGTAGGTACTCCTCTAAGGTGGCAGTTGCCCTGGTGGAATGTGGTCTAATGTTACTAGGTACAGGTTTCCCATGCTGTGTGTAGAAGAACCGGATACAGTGTCCTATCCACTTTGAAATGGTCTGCTTTGAAATAGCCTTTCCCTGTGATCCTGCAGCATATGCTACAAACAATTGCTCAGTTTTTCTGAAAGCTTTTGTTTTGTCCAAGTAGAAACGTAACTGTCTGTGTATGTCCAAGGAATGCAGAAGTCTCTCCCCTTTATTCTGGGGATCTGGATAAAAAGTTGGCAAGTGGATAGTTTGGTTAAGAGCCACACTGGATACCACCTTAGGCATAAAAGAAGGGTTTGTTCTTAAAGAAACCCTGTCTTGGTGAAAAATGATGAAAGGCTCCACTGCCATTAGTGCCTGTAACTCTGAGACTCTTTGTGCTGAGGTTATTGCCAGAAGCAGAGCAGTTTTCCATGATACATATTTTAATTCTGCTGAATTGGCTGGCTCAAAAGGAGGTAAAGTGAGTTCTTCCAAGACAAAATTGAGGTCCCAAGTAGGTGTTGGTGCTCTCCGGGGCAGTCTTATGTTTTTAGCCCCTCTGAGGTACTGCTTTAGCAATGGATGAGAGAAAATAGGAGGATCTGTGTTGTAACGAGCTGAGATGGCAGAGGCGTGGATCTTAATGGATGAGAAGGATAGTCCTTTTTCCAGCATCTCAGTTAAGTATTGTAGTATCTGAGGAATGTTTGGGACAAGAGGGTCAAGGCTTTGAGCCTGGTTCCAGGCACAGAATCTCTTCCACTTTTCTGAATTAGATTTCCTGGTGCTAGGCCTCCTGGCCTCCAAAATGACATCCATAACAGCTTTAGAGAGAGGTGTTTTCTGTTTTTTAGGAGTACCTTTGAAAGGAGAGGCAGTGGTGGGAAGGCATAAATTTTTAGGTTTTTCCAGCTGAACGAAAGAGCATCCACTTTCCATGCTTGTGTGTGATAAGTCCTTGTGTAGAATTTTTGTAGTTGGCAATTCAGTGGGGAGGCAAAAAGATCTATGTCTGGGCACCCCCATTTTTGCATTATCATGCTGAAGACTTGTGGATTTAGTTTCCACTCGTGAGGATCCATGATGTTTCTGCCTAAGTCGTCTGCCAGAGTATTTTTCTTTCCTGGCAGGAATTGTGCTTGCAGATGAACTTGATAAGTAAGAGCTTTGTTCCACAAGGTCATGGCTTGTCTGCATAGGGGGTAAGAATGAGTGCTCATTTGCTTGTTTATGTACCACATTACTGTGGTGTTGTCTGTCTTTAATAATAATTGTCCTGGATGCAGAAGGTCCAGGAAAGCTGTTAGGGCATTTTGTACAGCCAACATCTCTTTTTGATTGATGTGAAGATGCATTTGGTCTGTGGTCCACTTGCCCTGAATACATTTTCCTGCCATGTGTGCTCCCCAGGCGTAATCCGAAGCATCTGTTGTTAAAGTCTGCCTGGCTGTGGGTAGAGTGAAAGGCTGACCCTTGTTGAGGTGACATGCCTGTGCCCACCATCAAAACTCCTGTTGTAGGCAGGGAATTAGTGGTATTACTGTTTCCAAACTGTGAGAGTGTTGAGTCCAAACACTTTTTTAGGTACCATTGTAATTTCCTCATATACAGTCTGGCATATGGAATTAGTAGTATGCAGGATGCCATGAATCCCAAGGTCTGCAAAATTTTTCTTGCAGGGAGATGAGACTTTGTTGCCATCAATTGAAAATACTGAGTCAGTTGTCCTTGTTTGTCTGGCGTGAGATAAGCCATCTGGGCCGTTGTATTTAAGCTGCCACCCAGGAATATTATCTCTTGTGAGGGCACTAGTTTTGACTTCTTTTCATTTACTGTGTACCCTAGGCAAATTAGCAACCTTTTACAAATGCCAGATGCTTTAGAAGAATGTCCTTGCTCTTTGCTTGAACAAGGCAGTCGTCCAGGTATGGATATATTTGAATTCCCTTTTGTCTGCAAATGCAATTACTGGTGCCAGGCACTTTGTGAAGACCCTGGGCGCAGTAGATAAGCCAAAGGGCAGTGCAGAGAATTGGTAGTGCATTGAACCAGCTATGAATCTGAGGTATCTTCTGCAATTTTGTCTGATAGGGACATGCAGGTATGCCTCTTTGAGGTCCAAAGTAACCAGCCAAGCCTTCTTGCCCAGCATGGGAAGAAGCTGCTGTAGTGTCAACATTATGAATTTTGGAACATCCAGGTAAGTATTTAGAGTAGAAAGGTCTAGTATGGTTCTCCAGGCTTTGTCCTTTCTGGGGACCAGGAAAAGTCTTGAGTAAAATCCTTGTCCTTGTTCTTGCTGTGGCACTTTTTGAATAGCTCTCAAGTCCATGAGGGCTGTAATTTGTTTTTGTGCCTCTGCCCATTGATTTTGTGGCAGGTCTGGCATTCCTTTTAGCCTTGGAAAAGTGTGAAAGTGGAACCTGTAACTTTGAGACAATATTCAGAACCCATTTGTCTTGGGTGATTGTTTGCCAATTTTGAGAAAAAAGTGCTAGTTTCCCCCCTAAGGGAGTTGCCAAAAGGGAAGTGCTTGGCATTCGAAGGGGGATGTCATTGGGACTGTTTCCTGTATGTAAGGTTGTGACTTGTCTTCACCTCCTTTTGGGGTTGAAGCACCCCACTGTCGTGGTCTAAGAGCCTTGGGGCTGAGATCTGCCTCTTGGGCGTCTGTATCTGCCTCTTTGTGGCCTGTCTGACACAGGAAAAGACCAATTCTTTGTAGGCCAATTTCTGCTAAATTGTGGTGGCTGTACCTGTAAGAAACCCTTCACTGTTTGCATAGATTTTTGCCTTATCCTCCATTTTCTTTAATACCTCTTCTGCCTTAACACCAAATAAAATGTCTTGCTGTAAAGGGGCATCCAATAATTTTGCCTTAACATGATCTGGTAAACTTTGTTCTTTTAACCAAGCATGCCTTCGAATCACAGATCCTGTAACTGTTGCTCTACAAGAAGCCTCTAATGAATCAAAACCACATTGCAGAGTATGTTTGCCCACTTGTTCAGCTGCATGCAATAACTCCTGCATTTCCTTATAGTCAGGATGTTCTGAACTTGTAATCATTTTCTGTTTTAACAAAGACATTAAATATTGTTGGTATTTAAGCATGTGAAACTGGCAATTTAAAGCTCTCACTGCTAAAGTTGCAGAAGTGTAAACTTTCTTCCCCCATCTGTCTAATGCTCTAGAATCCCTGTCAGAGGGAACTGGATTTTTAGCCATGGAAGCCTTTACCCCTTTGGGACCCTGGGAAATAGTTTCTGGGTCAGCAATAGGGTTTTTATGAAGAAATTTGTGAGAGTCAGGGACTCTGTAGTACCTGCCTGGCTTGACTGGAGCAGGGGGTAAAGAATCAGGATTTAAACTGGATTCAGAAAACACATCATCCACAATATCCAACACTGGCGGAATAGCAAGGGGCCTGTGCTGAGGCAATAAAAGAAAGTCTCTGAGCCTTTTCTTGGATTCTGAGTAATCCTGGCCCTCCCAATGGAAATGCTCCCTCATGGTATGTAAAGTTTCCCAAAAAAAATGTTCCTCAGGAGGAGAGGCTGAAGGAATTGATTCTTCGGCATCAGAGTCCGCATATGGGGAGTAAGGAGTATCCCTGGTCTGAAGAGGAATCAGAATATATGGAAACCTGGTCAGAGGAATCATAGTCTGTATATCCTGCCTAGGCCTTTTATCCGGAGGGGGATGGGTACCCCTGATCAGAGTAATTAAGTCTTCGGCCATTTTGAGCATCTGTTTTTTAGGCATGGAGGCCTGTCCAGGTGAATGCTGTACTTGCTTCTTTGTCTTTAATGGAGTTTTAGACTTGGCTGTAGTTTTTATGGTAAGCTGTGAAGGTCTGAAAACACCCTCAGACGCCGATGCATGCTCAGTGGCTCCGGGCCCATCTGAAGGGTTAGTCTCCGTAGGCCCAACACCTTGAGTATCCAGAGGCCTAGACATCTCCAAGTGGGAGTCGGAGGCGGCCTGTGGCTCTGAGGTTGCGGGTGTCAGGGGCTGCGAAAGCACCTCACTGAGAACCGGCGAACTGGCGACTGGCCTAGAAGTGGCTTCATCGTCAGTTTTGGGCCTCGGATGCCTGTCCTTATCCTTGTCTTTGCGTTTTTTGTGTATTCCGGTCGTCGGTTGCTCAGACGGCATGGTATAATTAAATCTTCGGCCAAAGTAATGGCGAGCAAAATCAAACCGACGTTTAATAGTGCGTTTGTAAAATCTAGCACAAAACCGACAACTAGTGACATCGTGATCTGGGCCTAGGCATGGAATACAGTAAGAATGAAAATCCTTATGAGGTATTTGCTTCCCACAAGAAATACAATTATTAACTTTTACTGACATTAGTCTGAGGCAAGAAAAAGTTTCCCCAATGGGGTACTTAGCTTTATTGAAGACTTCGGTTCTGAAAATCTAATTTGATATCTTAGGAGTCGGCCGACCGGCACTTGCGAACTGCTTTTGCTTCGGGCACCACACGGCAAGAAAAACTGAAGAAAATGGCGTCTGCTGCATCTTATATACCCCTGGCGCACTGACGTCAGGGAGGAAGCGACAGCAACCGACGCCAGACCAAGACTTTGGAACTCTGGCCGACTGTGGGCCCGCCTGATGGCAGGATAACTCAAGTGTAATGACTGTAGCAGTGAAACACGATGAACATCAAAGTGTTTTTCTAATATTCTGATACATAATTTTCCTCACATAACATTTTTGTTTACTGTTTTACATTATCCCTAAATTGTTTATACTTCATTATTTCATCAAACCTCACTTTAATCAAGACGGACAATACACAGTGATACTAAATGAACCACTGGATCTGACAACTGAATCATTTCACTTTACGATTACAAATCACTTATCTTTTTAGTAGGATTCTGTCTTGAGCCATATATTACCAAAAGAAAAATATCCTAGAACCCTTTTACTTTATGATTACAGATAATTCATCTTCTTAATTCTTGCTTAATTGATACATCACAAAAACACATATTTCTTTTTTCTGAAAGCAATATATATATATATATATATATATATATATATGTGCACAACACACACACACACACACACACACACACACACACACACACACACACACACACACACACACACATATATATATATATATATATATATATAGGTTTACTATTGTTTGTGCGAATGACATTCTGTCGACAGCACTGCTGCAGAAAATCAGAATGTCGTGCACAAAATTTAAATGGATGGGATAGTCGAACACACTTATGCGAATGCAGTAGTGCATTCACATAAGTGTATTCGACTATCTGCATGGAGATCGATGTACAGTGAGGATTGGAAATTAATCCATATCCCCACTGTAATGAGATCTCGGAGTTAGAATATATTAGTAGTGGGGGGGGGGTGCAGGGGGGCAAAAATGTGATATGCCATATAGGAGTCTGATTTACATCAGCTCCTATACAGCTAGCACGTGATGGTTTCGCTAACAATGTCAACTGAAATGTGTCGATCATTTGGGTCGACATTGTGGCCATTCAGAATGTTTGTGTTCAGTTTTACTTTTCGTTGTTCGAATGGCAAATGTTTTGCCATTTGAACAAACAATAGTAAACCATACATATATATATATATATATATATATATATATATATATATATTCTTCCAACATATACAGCTCTGACTACTATAACTGTAACTTTCAATGCTAACATTCTCCACAAAGCCATTTTGTCTTTCTCGTCTATCAAATATATCTCCTATTATCTTTTTACCACTTCTTGCCAAAGTTTACATTTAGTACAAACACTCCTGTTTGTGAAAAATAGAAACCTCCTGTTTTAACCTTCTCAGCTGAACTTTTACAGTTTCTTTACTTAATTGTACCCCATGTTTCCTAACCATAGTCCTGCCTCTTTTGTTACCTCACCATTTATTCGCAATAATTAACTCTAAATAATCAGAATGGAGATAACCAATGGGATCTCTCTCACTTTCTGCCATATAGCTGTTTATATTTTTATTGCAGTTCTCAATGACTGCATTCACTACTAATATAAAGACAAGACTGCTCATAGAGCATTCTTCTCACACCCCTTTTTTCTATCTTAGTACTTGCCCAAACCATCCGTTAATCAAAATCTTTGCCCATGACCTTTAATAACCTAACTTGAACACATTTATTTCCTCCTATCCTACATCATAATTTCCCATTATTGCTTGAGATTAATCATGGCAAACACAATAAAATGCTTTATCCACATAAAGTAAAACAATATACAATTGTTTTGTTCCCTTCTTTTGCTTGTTTTCATTTAATATCATAAGTGCAATCACTCATAATATCTCCAGTTATATCAATAAATGTTTTACAATATTTTCACCAATTTGTTTTCTTCCTTTATTTCACATCTTAGACAGTCATTCAGAACTTGTACAAAACATTCCTTGTGTTTTACTTTTGTTCCTTTATAAGATGCACACCAGATGCCACCTACTCCTGGTAAACTATTTTCTGTTACCTCCTTTATTATTTTATTTCATTTTGTCACCATGATTTCTTTTTGCAGCTCTCTTCTTTTTTATCAGCTACTAAAAACGATATCCAATGAAGAACATGTTCCATTACCCTCCTTAGATTCTAATTATACAAATATAGATGTTATGTTGTCCTATCCCGCCTTCATTCTTGCTGGTTGGGTTCGGAGCCAAATCTCAGCTCCAACTCGGCCATATACCAAAGCTCGAGAGCTTCTACTGGCTCGAGGCTATAACCTATCCCATGGTGCTTAGCGGCTGTTCCCCAGATCTTGTTTGCTGCTTGAAGCTTCAGAATTGTCTTTGCTGGCTCAGGCTAGTAAAATTTAGTATTATACTCTGCTTTTTGGATAACTTTCCTAAAACTTACTACTTTTTCTTAGTTTACCTTTCCCAGTTACACTATAGTGCCTTTTTGTGTGTTTGTAGTATTCTTGACTATATTTTCCTTGCAGCTATCCTTTTGGGCCTTGTTTTTCTCTCATTTCCTTATCTAGTTAAAGAATCCATTTCAGTTAGATGATTCTTTCACCTTTTTATCTCCCGTAAGGAGTCACTGTTTATATTAGAGGCGTCTCCATCCGTTTCAGTTAGATGATTCTTTCACCTTTTTATCTCCCGTAAGGAGTCACCGTTTATATTAGAGGCGTCTCCTCGGGTTGGAGGAGGTTGTCATTTAATTTAGAGACTTCTCCTCCTACTTATCCTTTCCATTTTTTGGCGTCCCCTCGGGTTGGAGGAGGTTGTCATTTAATTTAGAGACTTCTCCTCCTCCTTATCCTTTCCATTTTTTGGCGTCTCCTCGGGTTGGAGGAGGTTGTCATTTAATTTAGAGACTTCTCCTCCTCCTTATCCTTTCCATTTTTTTTGTAACAAAAAAAAAACTTGCTTCTACATTTTACAGTACACAAAATTTACTGTTGTGTTAGTTTCTTTCACAGGTAATCATGTCTAAAGAATCTGTTAAGGCGCACAAACAATCTGGATTTAAAAAGTGTGATTCATGCACTCAGAAAATGTCTATAACAGACGGACACACAAGTTGTGTCATCTAGGACCAGTCCATCTGCAAGACTCCTGCTCCATTTGTCATAGCTTCAGTGCAAGGGTTTTACAGGAGATGAAAAATAAGCTCATTTTAAGGGGATTGTTGAAAGATGAAGAAGGTAATCACACCTCAAAATTGGATAAGTCTAAAAAGGCTGCTTCATCGGCTCCTGTGTCTGAGCTGTCAAGCAGTTTCAAAGATACAGCATCCTCGGATCCAAAAGTTATCAGTTCTGACAAATCTGATCCTCTCTCGGTTCCATCTGTCTCCTTGGAACCATTGTGGAGCCAAAAAAGGAGTTGGTCACCATCCTTGGAACCTGTTCATTCGGTGCCACAATCTCCTTTGTTACAGTTTGTGGCATGTAACCACAAATTGTCAAGCCATTCCTCGCGATCCTCCAGATTATCGGATGATGATGTGGAGTGGGTCGTGAAGAGGTTGCTACGGACATGGGCCCTAGCAGAAATTCTCTTGAGCCCAGCCCATCGGATCATGGAGCCAACAACTGTACCTCAGATAAAGTTAATTCCTCCTTCGTCTAAGATGAGCTCGGAGCCAGAGAGTATGGAAGTCATTGTGCTGGAATCGGCAGAGCCAGTAATCACTCCTGATATCTCGGCTCCAACGTCTGCTCCGATTTTGTCGATGTTGTCTTCCATCAAGGGATCTAGGGCCTGACTAGCTTGGTCTGCAAAGCTATGGAAAGGATCATCATGGACCTCATAAATAAAGATATTGGGGACCTACAGACACTGGATCCTACCCAGTTTGGCTTTGTTAAGGGCAGATCCTGCCTCTTAAACATGGTTGATTTATTTGAAACAGTCACCAAGGCCATTGACGAGGGGAAGGTGGTCCACACAGCCTACCTGGACCTCACAAAAGCCTTCAATACAATACCCCACTCGGGCATTATAGATAAGCTCACCAGCTTAAATATAAACCCCTATGTCACTAGATGGGTTGCAAACTGGCTCAAGGACAGAACCCACATGGTTAGAATTGCTGGAGCCATGTCAGACTCCAAACCAGTTACAAGTGGCATCCCACAAGGCTCAGTCTTGGGACCTCTCTTGTTCGGTATATATTTCTCGGAGGTACAGGCCAACATGGAAGGACTGTGGCTGACCAAGTTCGCAGATGACTGCAAACTGGGCGCCATAATCGACTCTCCAGCCGACACAAGCATCCTCCAAAGGGCCTCATAGAAACAGACAACTGGTGCCAGAGCCATGGCCTCAAGCTAAATGCCAAAAAGTGTATAGTCATCCCTTTGGCAAAAACAAAGTGCCCACAAATTGCCACATAGGTGGTAATCCATTAAGTACAGAAGAAGTAATTAGGACCTGGGGACCCAAGTTGATAGCAATCTCTCATTTGACAACCATGTGGCCAAAGTGGTTAGAAAAACATTTTATATAGCCCACCTAATCATGAAGGGATTCACATCTAGATCAGGGGAGGTCATCGTGCCTCTTTACTCATCCCTCATCAGGCCCATAATTGAGTACAATGCCCCTTTTGGGATGTACCTTACCAGACACCTGCAGCAACTGGAAAGACCCCAAAAGTACCTCACCAAGAGGATCAAAGGACTCAAACAGATGCCATATGCTGCTCGGTTAAAAAAACTCCAGCTCTACTCAGTGGCATACCGCCTGTTCAGAGACAATCTGTGCCTGACATATAAAGCCATGTCCAACTATTATAGGTTCATAGGTTCATAGGTTTATACTAGGCTATCTGCCCGAGGGCATTTACAAGCCTAGCCCATCGTTTTGTGGCTTACGCCACCCCTTTAGTATGGGGAACTATACCCATTATTTTGCTGTGCCTCTGTCGAGCAGTGACACTGAGGTAATCCCTGGGGTATATCTGCGATCTCCCATCCATTGGTCAAGATTTCTCTTGAACAAGGCCAGCGAGGTGCTCTGCCTCACATGTACCGGGATTTTGTTCCACAGCATAGGGAGTCTTTGGGTAATGAATCTATCCCTCCAGCACGTCCTATTAATAGCCGTGTCGAGGTTTAAGTCTCCCGCCCTTGTGGCTCTGATGGATCTAGATTTATTGAGGTGAAGCATAGTCATCAAATCTGAGTTTGACATGGCCCTGTATGTTAGGCAAAGGTCACCTCTGAGCAAGGTGGCGACTGAATAGAGCTGGAGTTCTTTCAGTCGGGCAGCATAGGACAGATTTTTGAGACCCTTTACCCTTTTGGTGAGGCACCTTTGTGGCCTCTCCAGCTGCTGCAGGTGTCGGGTCAGATACATCCCAAATGGGGCATTGTACTCAATCATTGGTCTGATGAGTGATGAGTAAAGGGAGACTATGACCTCCCTTGATCTAGATGAGAATCCCTTCATGATAAGGTGGGCAATGTAGAAAGTCTTCCTAACTACTTTAGCTACATGGGTGTCGAATGACAGACTACTATCAACCTGGGTCCCCAGGTCCCTGATAACTTCTTCTGTGCTCAGTGGATTGCCACCTATTTGGTAGCTAGGGGTAACCTTGTTTTTCCCAAAGGGTATGACTATGCATTTTTGGCATTTAACTTCAGGCCGTGGCTCTGGCACCAGTTATCCGTTTCTGTGAGACCCTTCTGAAGGATATCTGTGTCAGATGTGTTTTCTACTATGGCGCCCAGTTTGCAGTCATCTGCAAACTTTGTCAGCCATAACCCTCCTGTGTTTGCTTGTACTTGGAAAAGTAGATGCCAAACAAGAGTGGGCCCAGGACTGAGCCCTGTGGGACACCACTTGTGACAGGTTTTGAGTCTGACATGGCGCCAGCAACTCTGACCCTGTGGGTTCTGTCACTCAGCCAGTTTGCAACCCATCTTGTGATGTATGGGTTAACATTTAAGCTGATGAGTTTTTCAATGATACCCGAGTGGGGTATTGTATCGAAGGCCTTAGCCAGATCGAGGTAGGCTGTATGGACTGCCTTTCCTCGTCAATGGCTTTGGTGACTGTTTCAAGAAGTCAACCAAGTTTAAAAGGCATGATCTGCCTTTGACAAAGCCAAACTGGGTTGGATCCAAAGTCTGCAAATTCCCTATGTCTTTATTTATGAGGTCCATTATGATCCTCTCCATGGCTTTGCAGATAAGGCTTGTCAGGCTAATGGGCGGTAATTTCCAGGGTCGGTGGAGGCACCGCCTTTGTGAAGTGGGACCACAGTTGCAGTGCGCCACTCCTGGGTGCGTATCCAGAGGTAAGACTTTGATTAAACAGCTGTCCTAGCTGTGGGTTTAATTCCTCATTGAGTTCGTGGAGCACACAGCCGGGGACACCATCAGGTCCCATGGATGCTGTGTTTTTGCTTTGGAGAGAGCAGTTCTCACTTGGGCTGGAGATGTTTGGGGGCTGCAATCGTTTGGTATAGATATCTCTCCTTTTGGGGAGGGAGAAGTTTGCACTGAACCTGTCAGCCAGTATGTTGGCAATGTCTGTAGGATCAGTAATCTTCACATCATTTTGAACTAGTTCTGAGCATATCTGGGAGTTTCCTCCTAGGTGTCTAACATAGCTAAAGAAGGCCTTATGATTGTCTTTTGAGTCTTTAGCTATTTTTCTCGAAATTTGCTTTGGATGATTTTATGAGAGCTCTTAGTTTTTACTTATAGTGATCAAGGGTGTCTTACCTTTTAAGGATTTTGCTGTATCTTGTAGTAGCTTCCTCCTTTTATTGTAGAGTTTGTTTATGGCTGGGGTCCACCAGACTGGACGCTTGCCTTTGGTACTAAGAGTCTTTGTTTTGTTTGGGATTGCCTTATCCATGCAGTCCTGCAGGTGCTGGTAGAAGGCGTCTGTAAGTGATTCAGCGGCTTGAGTACTGTTTTCCACCAGCTCGGGGGCCTTAAAGGAGACCACACTAGTCTTTAGAAGTGTGAAGTCGGCTTTTGAGAAGTTCTTTACTGTGGTCTTTTTTATTTCAGGTGGGGGTGGGATGAGGACCTCCAGCGAGATTAGTTTGTGATCTGATCTCACCAGTGAGGGGTATACTTCCGGTGTTGAACATTGTGCTCCCATGTTCGTGATGATGAGATCAAGTATGTTATCTCCTCTTGTGGGGATGGTGACTAGTTGCTCCATGGCATTTGAGTTTACACTCGAATTAATGGACATGCTGCACCTCAGAAAATCCAAATCCCATCTAGCTACACGCTCGAGAGACTTGAACCTCAGCACTGAAATAAATAGGACATGCTGGAGGGACAGATTCATAACCCAGAGGCTCCCTTCACTCTGGAATAAAATCCCAGTCCAGGTTAGGCAGAGTCCCTCATTGACTCTCTTCAAGAGGAATCTTAATGAGTGGATGGGAGATCGTAGGTTTACCCCGGGTATCACTTCTGTGTCACTGTTAGACAGACGCACAGTATACTAACTTCAAAAAAGGGCATAGCAAAATTAATTTAAAATGGGTGGCGAAAGCCGAACACATTCTGGCTAGGCTTATAAATGCTCTAGGGCAGATAGCCTAGTATGAACCTATGAACCTATGACACTCCCTGGTCAGCTCCCAGGGGGAGAGTCGAGTCGGACCCATATCGGAACCAACTCTCCCGCTCAGCACTTTGGCTCGGGTGAGTTTGGCTCCCACATCAGCCTCAGAAACACCCTCCTCGGTGCCAGAGAGATCTCCTGGCCCCTCGGGACCGGAGTCTCTGTTGGCCCATGATCGAGGTGCTTTTGAGGTGATGCGGAGTGTGCTCTCCATTGAATCTGGTTCACCTTTGGCTCCAGCTTCTCTTCGTCAAAAAGGGCTGGTGTCCACCTCTTCATCATCCCTCCATCACCCCCAGAGTAGAGAGTCAGTGCCCCAGGAAACCCCAATGGGTGGAACCTCCTCTTCCAATACCTCCCAGAACATCCCCCCCAGGAGGTCCCTCAGAAGAGACAGTGTAAGAGGAAGCATGTAGACTCCCCTGAGTCTGTCACTTCTGATACTGACTTGGAGAATTCAGAAGGGTCCCCACAGTCACCCTCTGAGGATGTCTCTTTTTTAGACATCCTGGAGAGCCTTAAGCAGAGGGGCAGCTGGAAGTACCTTTCCCCTTCTGAAGATGAGTTGGTATATCTGGAGGCATTTGGCTCTCGCCCCTCCATCTCTTGGTTGTCTTCACCTTTCGATCCTCTCCTGGGAGGCAGTGAGTTGGAAGGTGTGGGACTGTCCAGGATCAGTGGACCCCATTCCGCGGATGCCAAATAAATTTAATAAATTTATTACGGCCCCAGAAGACAGACAGTATCTAAAGGAGTTCCAGTAGATGCGGTGGCTGCGGCCACAAAGAAGGAGTTAGCTGAAGCATCTGCAAATGTCCATCCACCGAATAAGGAGTATCACATGATGGACAGGTATGGGAAGCGTACTTTCTCTTCAGTGGCCTTTACCTTGTGGTCACTGAATTATTTATCACATTTCACCCGACTTCAGAGGGACCTCCTAAAAGAGCTGGGAGATACCCTACAAGGTGCTACAGCCCAGGATTTATCAGATAAGATTAATTCTCAGCTTGCAACCTTAAACTCCATCACTAACTCCTCCATGCGCCTCATTTCCTATGCAGCCGATGGAGTGAGCAGGGCAGCAGGCACAGGAATAGCTCTTCAGAGACATTCCTGGATGCGCCTTTGTGAGTTTGCCGAACCCTTCAGATCTTCCTTCATTGATGCTCCCTTTGATGGCTTGTCCTTGTTCAGGCCGAAAGTGAAAGAGACTCTCACCAGGAGCCAACAAGATGTTAAGACTCTGTCTGCCATTGGAGTCTGTTTTTCCACTCCTACCAGACCCTACTCTAAAGGTCAGAAGAGCAGAAAGATGTGGTTCTGGAAGTCCAAAGGAGCCTTATCTAATGCTCGTGGTGATCCTTCCCCCAGGGGCAGAGGGGGAAATAATAATGGAAGATGCCATCCACATGACAGAGGGGGTCCGCAGAACCAGGGTGACAGAGATACTTTCTCTGGTCAGCCCTTCCAGTGCTCCTGAAAGGTGGCCCAACTGTCCGCCTCTGGAGGCAGTTGGGGGCGGCTATCACTGTACCCAGAAGCCTGGCTGAATTTGACTCAAGACAAATGGGTACAGTCCATTATATCCAGGGGTTACAACATTCCCTTTCACTGTTCACTTCATCTGTCAAAGTTTATCTCAGACATTTCACCTGGTCAAAGGGATAAAGCAACACTAGAAATAAGAGTCATCCAAGAAGTCAACTGGAGACCAATATTGGATCTCAGCAGACTAAACAAGTCGGTAAAGAAGTGAAAGTTCCAAATGGTAACACTGCAGTCTATACTCTCTTTTCTGGGACAAGACAACTGAATGTGCTCGTTAGATCTTCAGGACGCGTACTACCACATAAAGATGGACAGGTGCTCCAGAAGATTCTACGCTTACGGCTGGGAGCTAGTCATTGCCAGTTCAGAGCTCTGCCCTTTGGACTCACCACAGCCCCCAAAGTGTTTACCAAATGCATAGCAGTAGTCACGGCTCATCTGAGACGTCAAGGATTCCAGGTGTTTCTATACTTAGATGACTGGCTCCTAACTGCCACCACCAAGCAGCTACTAATCAAAGCCAAGGACTACAACATCCATCTATTCTCAAAACTAAGCATTACTATAAATGCAGAAAAATCTGCTTTGTTGCCATCACAGCGTATTAACTTTATAGTTGCAGATTTAAACACAAACGACATGTTGGCAAAACTGCCTCAAGAAAGGATTCAAACAAATATGTTTATCTATCTCATAATAAAAAAACGCCAGGTAAAGTGAAAGGACATTCAACTACAGCGGTGTCTACTTCCATTGCCTTTCAATCCAGACTTCCATTGGATTCAATTTGTGCTGCTGCTACATGGGTCAATCCTCCCAGAACAGGGCATCCTTTGGTACCTCTGTCCTGAAGAGTTTATTCCCTTGAGCCACCCAAGAGAAAGGTGCTGGCAACTCTGTCCCAACCAGCAAGAATGAAGGTGAGATAAGACAACATAACATAAAGAAGTTATGTACTCACCATAACGTTCCATGTTTGTTGCCCAGTGTCTCACCATCATTCTTGCGCCCCACCCAGCCATCCCCCTCCTGGAGGATCTAGAGGAATTTTTACAATTGGCGAATATGGTCTGATTGCCTTCCTTTTACCTTTATGACCAATATATTTTATATATTTTCTCTTTCTGTATGTTAATCATATCATAGGGAGGTCTATCCCACAAACGAGATCTGGGGAACAGCCGCTAAGCACCAAGGGACAGGTTATAGCCTTTAGCCAGTAGAAGCTCTCAAGCTTTGATATACGGCCGAGTCGGGCCAAGATTCGGCTCCGAACCCAACCAGCAAGAATGAAGGCAAGATACTGGACAACAAACATGGAACGTTATGGTGAGTACATCACTTCTTTTTTAATTTAGCAGCAGCTATTTCTGTACCTTATACAGATTTAAGAAAAGTTTTTATATCTTTACATACAGAGTTTACATCTTCATTTTACTATAGAGCACCTACAATATTACTGCTTTCAATTATTTCAGTGTCAGTATCCATACAATTATTAATATCATACAACACATCTTTAATTTCCTCTACATTACAATCTTCCACCACTTAACGGTCAAGCAGGAGGTTACCATCCTGGAAACATTTAAAATATACTAACTTACAGTTTTTTCTTACTTGTCTTGTTTTTTCCATAATTAAGTAAAATTATCTTAAAGTATCTCTGCAGAAAAGAAATATACTTTTGGCTGCTCTCAGTAGTTTACATTTCCTAGCTTTCTATTCTAAATAATGATATTGGTGTGCCAAAGTTCAGAGTCCACATCTTTCAAATGCTAGTCTACATTTTGTGTTATCTGGTACTTTCATTACATAAACTGGTATCCTGCTTTAAAAACATATACATAGATTCTCTTTAATCACATCAGTTTTGCATTATATATAATTTTTTTAACATTTATATTTACAAACACATATTTATTCCACAGAAAATATTGTTCTGTGTTTAAGCAGGTAGAAACTTTTCAGACAAAAAAGAAGTCTTAAATGCAATATTACAGAAAGACTCAGTTTCAAGATGTATTATGGACCTAATATAATGAACTTTACATTTTAAAGGCCCAATAATCTTTTCCCACATTAAACAGCCAATTATTTTACTGTCCACCTGCTTTTAATCCATATCATACTCCCATCCCTCACCTTTACTGCATTAATTTCTAAGTTTCTGTGAATGCTTCTGCATAGGACAGTCTTAAAAATGTTTCTTGGCATTCCAGCATTACCTAGAACACAGTGTAGCATTCCTTCACTCCAATGATCCTTTGCTGCTTCTTGACTATTGTTAGACATTGTATTCAAGGCTTCTTAATAAAAACAAGCAACAATTGCATTTTCCAGTTCCTCATTTGATGACATTTTTCTACAGCATTACTCCAGCACTGTACTCTATTCCCACGTTTGGCTCATTTTTAGAAACCATTTAATCGAAACTGCATCACCCAGTCCACCTTCACTCACAGTATCATTTCCCACAAGGCTGTTCACCTCCAACCAAACCCCGATTCTCCTGCTTCTGCATCTTGGTGTGAAAACAAAAACTGTTCAACCCAGGTGCACCAACATAATTCCTCTACCCTAGAATGAGTAAGGCTGCTTTATTTAACAGGCGTGCTTGTGTAATCACACTTTTATCCTACTGGAAACACATTAAATTAATAACAAATAAAAAAAAAAATCAACAATTCAGTAAATAACATAGATCCTCAAGTACAACTCCCTATTCAACCCATAAATTAGTATTTTTCATACTTAAGAAATATGTTATCTTATGTGAGACCTTGTCCATAATCTGTTGTATACAACAAATCAACATCACCCACCTCAAATTCTTCAGACTGGATTTCCTCTCATTAACTTGTGAACATCTCTCATAACTTCCATAACAAATAGTTACAGCTTTCTTATTAATTTTTACTCAAATGCCATTTTTCTGCTAATTTTCTCCGGAATCTGCTATTTTATTGCACTGTATAAAAACATGGCCTAAAGCTTCTTCTGTCCCACAACCTTCCACAGAAAAATGTACTTTTTCCCAAACCTTTGCACATAAAGTTATAAACAAAGGAAAGATGAAAAAGCACTGCCTTTGAATCTTTTTCTTAACCCTTTCCACGTGTCCTTTAACATCATAATAATGTTGTGAACATTTTAAGCAAACAAGTGTAACTGGAGGAGCTTAAGATGATAAGAAGCAAGTGACTTTGATGTGAGCTGCATAATCCATTTATAAGTAACCTTCAGATGGTTTACCAGCTTGCTAACAATGAGCTCAGTATGATGACTAAATAAATATACAACATTCCTACTCAAAAAACACCTATACCAAGTTAAACCTGTAATCTACCATCAAATACGTAAAAAACTAAACTTTAACCCATTCATCTCATCCCTCAAAGAATGTAACTGGCATCCTCTACAGTACCTCAGTCTTGATGATGCAGTTGAATTTTTTAATACTACCTTCCTAAGCATCCTTAATTACCATGCCCCCATAAGACTTTCCAGAACCAAAGCACAACCCTCCCCATGGCTACAGAAAACCACAAAGTCCGAAATGAAAAACAGGGATAAAGCCTGGGAGCACTGGCACAAAACCAAAACCCCCTCAACTAGAAAGAAATTCCTAGAACTACACAATAGGGTCAAAAAGCTAATAAAACAGTACAAAGTCCAATACTACCAGTCTGCCCTAAACTCCTCCCAACACAACCCCAAACAATTCTGGTCCTCCATAAACTCCATCCTCCACCCAGGTAAAGTCAGTACCCCTCCTCCTAACATCCCTCACTCCTCCGAAAATATTGCTATCTCATTGAACACACACTTCACACAAACCATACTATCACTAGCTAGACAACACAACCCACCTCCACTCCAACCCACACCTTCAACTAGTAATCTCCCCACTGTCTTCTCTTTTTCTCCTGTTCCTACCTCCAACATAAAAAAACTCTTAACTAAACTTAGCCCACTAAATTAGCAGCAGACAACCTCCCAACTGAATACCTACAAATCGCAGCTGATGCTCTAGCCTACCCAGTATCCATCTTGATTAACCAATCTCTGTCAGAAAGTTACATTCCCACACTATGGAAAGTATCACATATAATTCCCCACCTCAAAGGTGGCCCCTCCACAGAACTAACCAATTACTACCCTATAGCTATTCTCTCTCCACTCTCCAAAATGCTAGAGAGATGCATTCACTTTCAGGTCTCAGACTACCTCCTTACTAACAACGTCCTTTCCAGTACTCAAAATGGTTTCTGACCAAACCATACCACCACCACTGCCTTAGTCTCCTTTACTAACGCTATCCTGCAACATAAAAACAATGGCTATCTCTCCTCTGCTACTTTCCTAGACCTATCTAAAGCATTTGACATGGTCCCACACAAACAACTCACCTCTGTCCTCAATAACCTATCCTTCTCTCAATCAGTCACCAACTGGTTTCAGAGTTACCTAACTGACAGCCAACAATCTGTTGTATGGCAGAATGACATATCTCCCCAACTACTTGTCTCTATAGGGGTTCCCCGAGGATCCATCTTTGGACACCTACTCTTCTCTACTTTCACCAATAATCTAGCCTCTGCCACCAAACATGGCACACTCGTACAATACGTAGATGACTCAACCATCATCTGCTCAGGCAGTCCCTACCCAAACTGCAAAAAGTGACACAAGAAGCTTTTTCCTCTGTTGAAACTTGGTTATCCAATGCCCAATTAATACTCAACCCAAACAAAGCTAAACTACTCATCTTCCAACCCACCAAACATACTCAAAACAACTCTCACTTTAACATCACAGCAAAAGACAGCACTACTATACACCCAACAGAACACACCAAATTGCTAGGAGTTGAAATAGACAAACTAAAATTTGACATTCACATATCTATGACCATAAAAAAAGTCCACAAAAACTAGGAGTGTTATACAGAAATAAGCAACTTCTCACCAAAGCAGCATAGATTTCAGTAGCAAATTCCCACCTTATCTCCACCCTACTTTATGCCTCTCCAATATATACCAACCTAAGGCAATGCAATCTAAACAAGCTTGAGACCTGCTACAACAAAGTCGCCAAATTTGCCACAGGGGCATCCTACTGTAGTCACCACTGTCTCCCCCTTGCTGAACTGGGCTGGCTTGAACTCCCTCACCTCTTTCAATGGTATCTACTTGCACTCGCCCACAAACTAGTAAACCATCCACTAAAAGTCCCATCCCTCCAGAATCTACTCCAGCCCTACCGCACCACCAGACCACTAAGATCCAGCAACAAAAATTACTTACAGGTCACTAAAGCCAATAATTCTGCTGGAGAAGCACTATTCTCTTGCGCCATAGCCAAATTATGGAACTCCCTCCCACCCACTATTACCTCTGTACCATCATGCACCCACTTTAAAACTTTACTAAAAGTGCACCTAAAACATGCTGGCTATGCCCTTGCAACTCCCCCTCTAATATCACCCACCCCATCCACCCACTACCTTTCTTTCCACCCTACTAACTACATTGATTGTAGCATGCTCGGATGCTCATAAGCCTAACTACTTATTATACAGCAGGAACTTCTTATTGTAACAATGGTTAATGTCTGTTATGTACTTCGCAGATGATAAAGATTCTAGTTGTCTACTGATGTACTATGTTCTTTATCTGTAACTATGTAATTTTTAATTGCTATGTTGATCAAACTGTTAATTGCTATGTAAATCCAATGTAACTACTGTCTGTATATTTAACTGTGGAGCTTTTCACCTCGGGCCTCAGCTGAAAATGGACCTATACCTAGTCGGACACTCCCGATCAACAAATATAAATAAATAAATAAATAATAATATACAAAGTCAAGTCACATCTAGTATATTTATGAAGTTTAAATTCAGATTGTATCTTCAGATTTTTTAAGAGGCTATACACTAAGCACAGTACAACACAACAATGTAGTAATACTAAAATACAAAGACATAATAGTAGAAATTTAAGTATGTGCAAATAAATAAATAGGGGTGGCTCACTCCCCCCACCCACATGTGATGGAAATCAGCATTAGAAATGAGACTGCTTGGGTCTCTACTGGGGCTAGTAGAGGAAAATATCTTTACCACTGACACAACAGCAATTTTGTGGTGTTTTCTGACAGGATTTCGTACTAAGAAGCAGCTGTAATGACTGCTACTTTTAAGGAAATATATTTGGTAAATATAGTCAGTGTACAGTTAATAGCCTCTTCACCAGATGTCCAGCAGTGTGAAGAAATTTCAATGACTGTAACTCTTAATGACTCAACAGAACAAACTTAATAAAGGGTACTACAGTTCTAGGAGCAAACAACAGCTCAATTAGAGATTTGTTACCTTACATTTAAAAATAATACTGAAAACCACTTATTAATTTTCTCCTTCCTTTATTGTGTTTCCCCACCTGCCCACACTGATTCAACTTGTTACAGATACTAGGTCAACTCAGCTTCCAAACAAGTCAATTTTGTTCAGTTAAAGAGTATTAATCTCAGACATATACAAGAAAAACAGAAAACAGGATCAAGTTCTTTGCTGATGACCCAAAGGTAGATACAGCAGTGGAAGACATGGGAAAGAGTCTAGCAAATGACTTGGAATGGCTGGACAAGTGTGTAGAAATGAGGCAGTAGTGGTTCAGTGCAGACAAATCCAACATCCTGCACTTGGGTCGCAGCGATACTAATGTGAAGTACCAGCTGCGAGGAATGGAACCAAATACAAGAGAAAAGGATGTGAGATTATGACATTTGGGTTGGAGTCCAGTGAATGGGTAGTAGCAGCAGCAAACAGAATGCTGGGGTATATTTTAAGGGGTAGATTCCAGACACAGAGAGGGGCATGCTTCCACTCTACAGAGTATCTTTATACCACACCTTGAATAATGTATGCAGTTCTGGAGGTCATATATGGACAAGGATATCAGAATGATGGAAGAGATTCAATGGAAAACTACCGCAAAAATCCATGAAATGGGTGGAACATAACCAGAAGCTATTGAAGCAACAGCTGCTCTCTATTGAAACCAGAAAAGATGGGGGCAGGATGACATTAGTGAACATGATTAGATCTGGGAGATGCAAAAGGGACATTAGAACAGGAAGAACAGAAGGGAAGTAGAGACTACAGGTAATGGATTGTTGGGGTTAACTACTCTCTGGAATTCCTAACACTTTTTCATACAGAGAGTTAAGAAACCAGGTAGTAAACTATAGGAATGGTCAATGAAGAGGGAATCCACAAAGGCATTTAAAAAGACATAGGACAGGTAGAAAAATGTATGTCTTTTATATACATAACATTTACAATTCCCTACCATGTATATGTCTAAACAGAATTTTTCTGTTATCAGCTGACATTATAGTTTAGATCTTTGGTCTCCCATAAAAAAGATGTAAACATCATTTGAACAGTAAAGACTATTCAAACTATACATCTGTGTGGAGTCTGCATGTCCTCCCCGTGGTTAAGTAGCATTCGGAAGACATGCGTGCGTAAATGGGTGTTCCTTCATTGAAGGTTGGGTGTCGAGCTGGCACCTCGGCGTTTCGTAAAAATCTACTGCCAATCATTAGCGGACCAGAGTTCTGCTGTGGCGACCCCTTACCGAGAAAAAGCCGAAAGACAAACAACAACAACAAACAGCAGTTGTATAAAATGTCAGTGCACTCACAGAATGTTAGTGCACTGTGCTATGTGAGATAGTATAATGAATGGTAATTGCAGAGGGAGGTGTGCTTCAATGACACGTAATGTGACTACACTACTGCAGAAATAGTGCTGTGAAGTGCAAATGGGAACATAATGACATGCACGTGGATGCCATCATGCTAATGAGAGCCATCACATATGCAAATGACAAAATCAAACATAGGAGAGTGTTCTAATTTTATACATTTTTGGACCAATGAGCTACATCAGTCATCTATTCTGAGTGGCAGAATCTCCCAGTTTATATGAACAATAATTGTGACATGATGCTAGGAGAAGTATCAGAATCAGCTGAGCAGCATCTAAGAGTGGTCGTCTTCATAGCCCGTGTCCACAGTGTTGCACATCATTACCCCCTGTAATGCAGACATGTCTGTCAACAATGAACGCAACATCAACTCGATAACAGACCATTACCATGCTGGTAGAGACATCATATGGGAGTCAGCAAATGTGCTATCCTCATGTGGAATTATGTTACTCTATGTGTGTTACAGGCTATCACTCAGTCCCTACAGTGTGGTTGCAACTGTTCATGTGCCACTTGGCAAACTTGGTAACTATGACATGGTGCGAGTCTATGTCTGAATCAATGACCTGCATATCCAATGACTGATGCCAAGGGTGACACCCAGATATGGGTATGCCCTAGAGGCATGAGGAAACTGTCACTGACTGTCTCTCTCTTTTGTCTTTTCCCGGTTAGGGGTCACCACAGCGGATCACCTTGTCCACTTATGATTGGCAATAGAGTTTTTACGGTGTGGAGTTGCCAGCCCGGCGCCCAACCTTCAACGGAAGGCACACAGTTGCACACACTCATGCCTAGGGCCAATTTTAGCATGTCCTATCTACTTGTAGCATGTCTTTGGGGATATGGGAGGAAACCAGAGCACCCGGAGGAAACCTACATGATCACAGGGAGGACATGCAGACTCCGCACAGAAGACACCCCAGACGAAGATCGAACTGGAAAGCCTCTTGCTGTGAGGCGACAATGCTAACTGCTGCACCACCGTGGCCATCTAGCATCTGTTATTCTGAGTGCATGTACCACAGAGGCAGCTCCTTGCAGTTTGGGTGATTAGGCTAACATGGACAAGCTGCCCACCATTAAAGACCATGAATATCAGAGGTTCACCTTGACCTTTCACTGTCATATCAGCAGGCATCAATGGAAAGTTGCCCTCTAATGTTAGCACTGCTGACAGTGCCAGTGTGTTGCTGGACTATGCTGTTTGCATGGTGCCATCGCTGTCAGCTACTGGTGACCTACTGATGCAATGGGCCCTCCATCAGTAGAAACTGAATGCACACACAGAACATATCTGTGGCAATGCAGGAGCAGAGATACAACTCCCACCACAATACAACACATATAACTACATGACAACTGTGTACAGTATAAAGAGAGCATGCTGTAATGTACTGTAATGCACATAAGCTGTCAGTATTATAAACAATCTCCACCTACAGCATTAACATCCTTCACCAATGGCCATGCAAGGCCTTGTCTGCCTTGCCCTTCTCAATGACATGACTGCCATATGTGTCTACTTAGTATAAAATATCATCTTTGGTGTGGTGAAGGTTGCCAACCTTTGTCATTCATTTTGTCTGATAACAATATCTGTCTACCAGCCAATATATCTGTGGATCAGTTAAAGCCTGCATGAATGGCCCCTGCACCTAGTTAGTGCCCACAGCCCTGTGTGCTGCTATATAGCTACAATTCAGATACTTTCCTATAGTGTGGCAGCATTGGGCTTGTGACCACAGCAGAGGCAGAGATTTGCAGTGTGTGGACAAATGCTATGCTGTTGTGAATGCTAAATAGCAGGATAGTTCTCCAGACTGAGCTTCTTCTCTGTAAAGGTCCCCCTGCGTACCCATCTGTCCTGTACTATTTTCCATTCCCTGTTGCAGTAATCAGCCTCAGTGCAGGAGTGCTACTTGTCCTACCTGTACTACGTTTCCTGACAGGCAGAACAGGAACCTGTCCAGGAAAACTATAATTTCCCTGCTCTGTACTCTTCACCGTTAGTATTTCTCAAAACATGTCAGTCTCCTGTAATACCTTATGATTTATGACTCCCACACGATCCTGCTCAGTAACTGTCCCTGTTTTTATCTGGCACTATAGTGTTGAAGTCTATTACCTGTAGTCCTGTCTGGTGTCAGTTTGCCTATACAGCAGTAGATTCATACCAGGCTGTTGAGAGACCATATTAGGTGATGCAAAAATCTGTCAAAAACAGCAAAGACAGAAGGTGCTTTAAAGCACTCTGTGTAGCAAATGGAAGACAGACTATTGACTCTCTTTGTGAAGAAACAGTGGCATCTTTTGAGTTGATTCATATGTTTGGCCAACTACATAACAAAAGGGATGATAACTTTCCTTGACCTAGAAGATATACTCCTTGTAATCAGTCTGGCTACATAAAATGATTTCTTAACCACAGTAGATATACTGTAATCAAAGGTTAGTTCATGATCAGTGAATGTGTCCTGGTCCCTAATAAGTGTCAGTTTTCAAAAAGTGTCATCTATGTAGTAGGTGCATGGCTCTATATATTTGCCAAAGATGGCTATATTGCATTTCTTTGAATTTTAGCTTAAGAACATGATAATGGCACCATTTCTTTCTATGTGTTAGATCATCTTGGGGAATCTGGGACTCAGCTGGATAGTTTATGATAGCAATGAGTTTGCAGTCAACTGCAAATCTGGTCAGCCTCAGGCCCTCAACATTGGCTGTGACAGCAGAGAAGTATATACTGAAGAAATGTGGCCCAAGGACCAGTCACTGAGGGAAGCCAGTAGGAAACACCCTTTTTAACAGTTTAGGTTGTATCAATGAGTCAGTTTGACATCCAGTGGATTACATAAGGCTTTATATTTTGTTTGATTAGCTTGTGTATAATGCCAGAATGTGGGACTCTGTATTCCACTATTTAGTTACTCACCTTAAAGCTGTTTTTTGGCACAACAATGATCAAAAATCTTGTCATGCTCAAACAGGCCTCATAGCGCTGCACTTATTCTAATTAGGTGATCTGGTGCAGTCATCTCTGAAATGTGGCTTAAAATAATGTGTTAGCCACACCCATGCTATAGTGCTCATGGCTGCCTATTCCTTGGCTGGAAGACCATGTACAAGTAGTGCATGTGCACAGCCATTGTAAATCTTGGCCCCAGTGTTCATTTCCATTATGCTACATTGAATGAGTACTGTGCTACCTTGCTGCATGTCAATGTACATCACATGGTGTCCAATCAAGTGCAACCATGTGTATCAGGTGACCATTTTTCTTCTGAATCAAACTAGCAGAGTGGACATGACCTCTTCATACACTGACATTATCAAGGCTCCTAAATGGTGCAGCTGACAGTGTAAAATCTTCCTTCACCTGCTGCACAGGGACTATATAGAGTACCTGCTGGGGAAGTATGAATGCCACCTTTCTAAAGCTAATGCCTAGCAACAGTTTGGCAGAGTGTTAAGTGAAGTCACCAGAATTACCTACTGTTGCAAACAGTGAAGGTACAAATGTAGTGACCTGCAAAAGTACCACCCAGACCTTCTACACCAGTGGAAAAGAGCAGTTACGGAGAGGAAGCCCCCTTGTTATTCTTAGCATTCTGATCTTGATTTGACATTGTACATTAGGCCTAACACCTACAGCTGTAACTGCCTTCAGTTTGGTGGGACATGCTGTGCTGATTAATCTTTATTTTACATTGTTTATTAGTCCAGGAGATACAGGCAAATAGGATGGCCTGTCAAAGTATGACAGGCTTGACAGGCAGTGAGGTAAGCGTACAGTACTGCTGTGCATTCTGTACAGTTTTAACAAAGTATAACATACATTAGCAATCTGTTGTATTTCTTTCTGTTTTATGTACTTATTAAATTTTATTGATGCTTTTTCATCACATATTATCTTTTCCTACAGGATCAGCCATGGTACAGAATATGGAAAGGCAGTGACCGCTGTCCTCTGCAATGGCCATCACACCTACTGCTGGGTCCAAAGCAGCCCACAGGGTTGTGTTTCAAAAGGTGATGAAAGTCACCCTGTGGAAGACTACCTAGAGGGGTTAACTGGTGGTCTCTGTGGCCTCCTCTCAGGTGAGTGCAAAGACTCCTTACTAGAAAGTTGTGAAGAACCCCCCTCCCCCCCCCCCGAGTCATTTAGTGGGAAGAGTAATGGCTGGGGATTACTGGGGTGGACTGACAACTAGATACCCAAACTGGTACCCTGGAGCATCTCCTTGTGAGACTGTTTGAAATGCATGACCAGTTAGCACTGCCAATTGGACCTGAGGGATTTCAGCCCTAAGCTGCTCTGTCAGATACTCCTATCTATGTCGATCCCCAGCACTGTGTTCCACATCCTTTTCTGTCCCTCCACATCACCAGTTGCCTATCCTCTGTCAGTCAATGTCTATCCCCTTTTGTCTCCATTATGTCTCACTACCTATCCTGTCAGTCTTTGCATGTACTTGTCTAGGAATCCCTGCCATCTTTCCTATACCCACTTCCCACACCTGGTTTTATTTTAATTTATTTACTTACCATTTGCTAACATATTGCTGCACTGGTTTAATGACCCTTTCCAGCCACTGCATATGCCTTACTGACAAAAATCAAAATAAGTTGGTACAGCAACACATGGTAAAAGAAATATAGAACTAAACTGTATCACAGTGTAGTCCTTTTACAGAATATTTAAGGCAAACAGATGCATAGCAAGACAAACATGGATGTACATACATGGCGAAACCTTAACAATAAAAACAGAGTAGAAGAGAATCCGCTGTTACATTCTTCATTACAAATATAGGTCATGATAGTATAAACTGTGTTGTAGTGTAGGCATGTCTAACCTGGTGTGGTACAGCACTCACAGGTGGTGGCTTATAGCACGTGTCCTTTCCATAGTTTTATGTAAGACGGCTCTATCTGTGAGGCTTCTAATATTATATGGAAACTTATTCCATACCACTGATACATTTTGTAAGAAGGCTCTGTCAGTGATTGAGATTGTAAAGTAACTGTCATCCCATAGACCCTTTTTAACATATGTACCAGTTTCAAAAAGAAAAAAAACTCCCTTCTTCCCGCCACCTGACTAGACCCTTCACATTGTCTTTCTGCATGTTCCACAGTTTGCTCTTCCCAATTTATTTATTTATTTATTGATTTATTTTACATTTGTTTACCGGAAAAGTCCAACTGGGCAGAGCCCATTTTCAGCTGAGGCCCAGAGAGAAAAGCTCCACAAAAAGTGATAGTGCATACAACATTAGTAACAGTAAATACAGGATGACAAACAATATATGGAACATAAGTTACAGTAGATACAGCAAATCTAACAGTAGATACATCATCTGATATGGAGCTTAACATAGTGATATAAACATAGAACCTATGAGTATTAGTTTACATTTGTAAAGGGAAAATAATTCTAGATTTATCACAAATTTAAGAATAAAAAGAAAAAAAGAAAAATCATAATACAAATAAGATCATTGTCCATGAGACAGGCTAAATAATTAATGGAGAGTGTATTTATGATAACAGGAGATCAGCCAGTGATGTTGCATGAGCTGAGCCAAGTGTCAGATAATTTTTGAGTAGTTTTTTAAACTGGTGTGTGTTGTCAGTGGTAGTTGAAAAATCATATTATGGGGGAGGGAGTTCCATGTTTTTGAGATATTGGAAGAGTATAAGGAGTCTCCTGCAGTGTTATTAGTTTTAGAGAGTTGTAATAAAGATTTATTGGATGATCATAATGTTTGAGTATTAGAGTAAGGTTGTAGTAAGCATTGGACAGCTGTAGTTTTTTCGGGGTTATACAGTAATGGTGGATTGAAATTCTGAATCATTACCTTGTGGCATTCAAAAGTGCACACATTAATGACAACTACACACAGGCTACTGAGATTCAATTAAAAATTTCACACCGTTGACATGAATAAATGTGAAGTGCAGCTAAATATTCCACTAGACAGCCACCAATTAATGTGATGTCTGGCCAATACCCCACTGGACTGCCAACAATAAAATGTGACATCTCCCACTTAAAAGCCAGATAAGTAATTAAGGAGCCTCAATCCTCACCACTGACCGGAGTGTGGGAGCACCACGGAAAATATCAGAGAGAAATTCCACAATTCCCCTAAGAGCACAACAGGAACAAGCTCTATAATCTGGGACTGGACTGTACACTTCTGTCCACCCCAATGCAACTCCTTATTACACACTTCAGAGCAATGTGTCCCAGTTTAATACCTCTGATATACTCGCACTCAAAGTAAATTTAAATCTCATACATCCAAACACTTCTGGGAAAGTCGTATATAGATTTTCAGCTGTGTCCCTTCCCCAAAATAATGCGGTAATGCTGCCATCAATCAGAGTGTCTTCACACCCTTCTGGGTGTCCAGTTATGAAAATTAAATGTCAAAATAAATGACAGCTATGACAAGAGCAGACAGGCCTTTGAGGAGACCTGGGGAGTATCAAACTGGTATAAACACTCTCTATTCTCTAAAAAAAAAAAAACACTGATTTTCATCCACAATGTGAAGTAATGAAAAACATTTAATAATAGGTAAAATTATTACAAGAATATTGAAAGTTATTGATTTACAAACACAAGAATTCAATCACCACAAATGTAAAATTAAACTGTAGGATAAAAATCCATCATTCCAGAAAAACTTTATCTTAGTAACTAAGCTTTTCTAATCTAACTACAGAATATTGTCCCTGATCTAATCTAGCACATAACAGCAAGTCAAAGGCAGGCTTACAGTTTTTGGTGAGTTCTCTTTTCTTCGAGTGTCACTGCACAGCACTGTAACTGACTGCAGCGCTTCACAAACTGCTCAGTACTTGACTAACTGCACAGCTTAACAGCCTCAACTGTCTTATTTTTAAAAATAAAAACTGTTTGAAAAGGTTCTTTTCCTGTCAATCAGATGTTCAAATAATCACCTAGCAACCAGGAACATTCTAATGACATCACCTGCTGTTCAGCTGATTCACCATAGTACTTTAGAATCTCCCTCTCAAACATACACAATTAGAAATATATAAAACACTGTCAGATTCTGTAAACATTCAGTTTAAACAGGGAAATACTCAACATTTTAAAAAATGTTTACATTTCACAATTAGACATGCTGGAATACAATGCAAGTTAATCTGAAAATACACACAAATCTCCTGCCAGACATGCTAACACAGATGACAGTTTTTTAATTTTCTTCACAACATATTTACAGAAATATGAACATTTATGTTTAATTGTATAATTAACAATATAAACATAACGCCACATGAGGGGATTTGAGAATATAAGTCACTTATTTTTGTAAATATTAAATGTTCATATGGAAAATTAAATATCTTCATAATTATTAGTAAAACTGTATCAAAATCTAAAGAGTTTTCAATGACAATGGATTTTTCTATCTGCCAGCATGGCTTTTCAAAAGTACTTCTCTCCTTGCAATCTGTGTAGAAGATTATATAGGAATGAAGGCTGTACTAATTGGTTTTCTGAGACCGTAGTTGATGCATGGAATAGACTACCGAATTATATTAAAGAAAACACTACTTAAGATATTTTTAAGATCAGCTTGGATATTTAGTATGGGAATGCCTCTTTTTGTATGTTGGCAGGCTAGAAGGGCATTGCTGCCCATGCCTGAACCATTTTTATACATGTATTATGAAAGATTAAAAATATGAATAACAAGTGACAAGCAGTTATTAATTTCTCACTTACAGGGTGTCCTAAATTATTAATGCTATGCCGGTTTGTTACTTATGTATTTCTCTTTCTTGTACTGCCTATTATAAATTGGTAAGTCACCCAGGAAAAGTACTATATGTGTGAAAGAGCTAAACAACAATTTTAATGTTAGAAATGCTAAGGCCAGGATTCAACAATACACTGCAATATCCCATTTGTAGCAGGATTGCTCAGTGCATTATGCCAGTGTGATTCAGGGACACTGCAGTGCTACAGTTGTATAAAGATTCGAGTCTGCTGCATTATGCCAGTCTCAGTGAAGAAGGCTGAATACAAATGCAGCAGGCAAGGAGCATAGCTAAGGCTGATCAGTTGTGTGAACTTCCCTGGAAATTATCACCAAGATCAGAACAGAGCAGTATGATAATTCAAAGAATAGCTAAACAACGCTATTTGGGAATGAAGCAAAAAATTGTACATCTTTTGATGATGTATACCCATTCAGTTCTATAACAGGGCTGGGATGTTAGTTCTGTAAGAGGTAAGTACTTGTTGAAGCCGTGTGTGTGTGTGTGTGTGTGTGTGTGTGTGTGTGTGTGTGTGTGTGTGTGTGTGTGTGTGTGTTTGTGTGCGTGTATAACTGCACTGCATGGACTGGCTGAGGGGAATACTCACACATTTAACTGTAACTGCGTAATGTTGTATTCAGAGACAAGATGATGAGCCACTAATGAGACATTGCTCTATGAAGCTTTACTTTGTTTCTCAGTCATATCACATCACCATCAATCTGCTGAGCACTGTGGCATCGCCCACGTAGTGCTGGTTGTTGAGATAACTACCCTACTTCTAAACCTGCTCATCTCAGATTTCTGTAGGACACACATGCTAAGTGCAGATACACATGAGCAAATGCCACTAAACCTCTAGAAAATGCAAGTTCGACAGCAAGCTCAATGTTCAAGTTTTTGGCATATGTTGCAGTATTGGACCTCAGAAATGGGGATCTAATTCTGTACAATGCAACCGAGTCAGACAGAGATGACTCTATGCCTGCAATCACCCATCACTAATCTGCATCAGGCCATGTGAAGCTACTTGCAAGATTAATTTTTCTGAACACACCCCCACACTCTTTACATCACCACTGTAAATGCAGCCAAGTCCAGAATTACATTTTTTTCTAAAGATTAACTAGGGAGACATTTAAAACCTTGATTTTGGGAAGGCATAATTTCTAACAGACCAGGTTGTAGGTAAGTGCAGAAACTGAAACACAGTAAAAAAAAAAGATATTTTTTGATATATAGATAGATTAATAGATTGATATATATGGGATACCTTTAGAATGATGCACTAAAGATCAACCACAAAAGGTTGTGTCACAAAACTTCAGCTGTAAACATGACCCACACCTCCTGCTACTTATATGTACCAACACCAAGAACTCACTTCACTGAGGAAATGCAAAAGCCCAACCCTCAGTGTACCTTAATCTCAGACAAGTTACTGGCTTCTGCACAGCTACTGCTAAAGCTGGCTGAATTTACATGATTCAACCTTTTGCGGTCGATCTTTTGTGTACCAATACTATAAGCATTTGACATTCTGACTGTATCTTGTATATGTACATGTGTGTGCGTAACTGTTATGTCCCTGTCCAGAGTAAATAATTATATATGTGATGTAAAGCCTGTGCAAGTGCTAGGATATACATCTATAAACACACACACACACACACACACACACACACACACACACACACACACACACATGGCTGTAAAACATAATTAATATTTTCTTGTTTCTCACCTCCTGCTAAAAATCAAAAAGGCCTGAAAAACATATTGAGCGCAATTCCAAAAGATTGCAGTGAAATGTAAGTTTGATATAAACCTGACGGTAACCATTTCCAATTCAGAAACAGCTCTACCACAGTACTGTACCATAAAGAGTGGCAGTACCACGGTGGGCTGTATGTCTAGTCTTCCAAATTTGCTAATGTGGCACTCAAGGGGAATATGACGATACCACTGAATTCATGACTGCCTATAAATAAGAAATGAAGTCCAATCCCAATTTGGATTGTATAGTCAAGAGAATTCCCGGGCAAATGCCTTACCAGTTTTGCAGTCAAGGGTGAGAGATCAGACCTTTTTAAAAGAGGGTGGATGATCAAACTCACTCCATACCAGTCAGCAAGGACATCAATACAGCATTTACAAAAAGACACCCCAAAGGGCTGAACACGGTTTATACTTTGAGCAACTGCCGAAATGGTTTCCTGAGACACAGTACATAAAACAGTTGAAAAATAAAAGAAAGAACAGAAAACATTTGCCTATTTTAGGTGATAAAAGTTGTAACATGCGTTAACAAAAATATTCTAGGAAAAAAGTGAATATTATTTGACTATCAGTTACCTACAATTCTGCTAAGTGGAGTATCAGAAACATCAGCTACTGACAATCAAAAGATTTTAATAGCAACCAAAAGGTGTATAAAATTGTAGGAAATAGGCCCAAATTTATAAATAAGAAAGTATCTAGTTTAAAGACATTCCCTGGGATTCATTAATGCCTACCTAAGTGTACACTGTTATGAGTGAACAGACAACACAAGCATAACTCACATCTTCTTCCTCCTAATTTTAGTTTTCCAACTGATTTTCTTGTAGCTTTAAATACTGAGGGGGATTCCTAAAGGTTACCACAAAGAGTAGACTACACGTACACTTAATGTAATTTTTTTTCTGAGTGACTAGAAAGCTGAAAAAATGTGGTTGGGATTTTCTTGAAACAGATCGTGTACACTTAGTGTAGGTATTATCGAATCTGGCCCATTGTTAAAACAGAATGACTTTGTTTACAGAACAATGCAATTAAAGGAGTCTGCATATATGAGGTTCAATGGTGTTTTATAGTCATTTGAACTACATGTATGGTACCAATGAATACTTTAATTATAACAGAAGTGGACTGGGTTTTGCTGCCAATATATTGCACTAACAAAGCTAAAACAAAAGCGTGCTCATGCATATATGAACATAGTAACACAAAATAAGAATTCAAACAATACTCTTTGCAGGCACACTATGACATGCCAAATGCAAAAGAAGTGTTTATTCTCTGTAATATTGCCTTATAATCTGGTCCCAAGAGGTGTTTGCTACGTTCCAGATTTAGAGCATAATGAATGAAATTGGCAGATTACTTTTGGATAAAGTGTGTTTCCCTGGTTTAAAAAAATATTTTAGTTTGAAAAGTATCTTATGATGACAGACATTTTTAAAATGATGTAAAGCTTCAAGTTTTTAACAAGGGAAAACTATGGTAGGTTAATTATAAATTTACCTTATTACTCAGTGCATGTCTGCAGGTGTGTGTGTGTGTGTGTGTGTGTGTGTGTGTGTGTGCGTAGAAATAAATTAATTAATAGATACAGCACAATGCAAAAAAAATGCAACCAGCTCCAACAAAAACATGCAAAACAAGGTTCGTTTTATAGCAGTAGACCCAGATTTTCACCATACATGCTTAATAGTATAATCCCATTTCAACAGTCAGAAAATATAGTATGCAAAGTAGACCACATGACATTCTCTGCATCAATCAAAACACTTTCTACACTTATAAATATATTACATAAAATACAGAAAGAAAAATTATATATTAACTGTTATTTCATTATCCTAAAAAGGGTCTATTTAAACAAATGCCCTATTTAACCCAGGGAAAATAATGATCCGAATAAAATAATGCACCTCCTTTCTTTGTTATTGAAGGGTATGCTTATCTGTCAAGGATATTCCCCAATCACATTATCTATTGCCACAAGCACAAAGGTAGTCCCCTCATGTGTCATCTTATGTTTATATAGCACACTATGTTTTCTCTCTCTCTCTTACATCTAATGTTAGTGAAGTGTAACACTATGCTCTGTTTATAAGAGCAGATTTGACCTACATATAATGCCACAGAATGAGACATGACCGTGTAGACCACCCACTTTGTACCCCAACATATTTTATTTCTGTTAAACTTTTGCTGCTTTTCACCAATGAAACACTGTCCATTTCTAATATGTATTGACAATATGAATAATTTCCACAAATGTTATTGGCAGTTCACCCTCTATTAAAGGATGTACGATGTTCACCCACATTTCTACCCCTTGTATAACTAACCGTACATTTGTCTGTAACCACAGTATGAAAGAATCTGCAGCAAACAATATATGCCAATGTTTATTCAAAGCAGAGCTAATAAAAGTATTATTTTCCCCATATGTATAAAAAATCTACAGGTCTGCTTTTCATCATCATCATCTGTATGATATTGTAGTACACTCCATCAGCGTATAATCTTACCCTCCAGAAATATTTAATTATTCTGCCTCCTTACTGTAACCCTCCTGTGCATTATAAATTATCTTTAATCTAATAAACTGTGATTCTAGTATAGTGTTAAGAACATGTCTAGGATGAAAACTAGTGGCCAATAGGAGGGAGTTTTTTAGCAAATGACTTGCAAAATATTCTAGTCACTATTTTGCCAACGTCATCTTTTACCACTTTAACACCAAAAAATAAAAATCCATCTCCCATAAACTGTAATATAATGTAAATTTGATATTAAATTCATTACTATTCAGCACCTCACTGCTAATAATGGATCCTCAACTCCATCCCAAATCAACCAATAATCATCTAAAACATGCTCCCACAAACAAATCTTCCTCACAAATGAGTTACATTTACCATTCATAATGTATATTTCTTATATACAACCCATAAAAAAGAAGTCGACACGTATGGCTTCAAATATAGCACCCATAGCCATACCATTTAACTGTAGAAAAATTCTGTCCATAATAAAAAAAAAATGTATTCAAGACACGTTCCCACATTGGTAACAGAAAAAATCATTAAACCTTCTAGAGTGCAATTGTGCCTTTTCCAAAAAATATCTAACAGCCTTTAAGCCCCATCCCGTGGAAGATATTACTGTACAATGATTGAACATAAGATACTAATGTACAATGACTGAACATCCAAAGTACACGTAACAGATGTAAATTGTACTTTACACTTTTCTATAACATAAATAAAATCAGCACTATCTTTTAAATGATATTTTTGCTCTTTTAAAGTAGGCATCAAACGTTTATACAGAAAAGCTGAAAGGGGTTCCGTGACAACATGTCTTCTAGGACTAGGAATGCAACACATGTATCTTAGGAAGCAAATAAAACATATGTCACTTGGGATTATCAACCTTTAAATGTTGCAATACCTGACAATCCATTATTCCTTTCTCCCAACCCTTACAGAGAAATTAATCATCTATCTCCCTCTTACACACATACACCCACATGCATAAATACAAACAGCTGTAAAGTCAGTGCATAAACCCAGGCATTGAAGGCAGAAGAAGCTAAAGTACCTGAGATGGGTGGTAGGATGCACAATGTCAGATGATAAAATAAAGGCATCAAAGCAGAAGACAATGTAGCTCCTGCTGCTGATAGAGATCTACATACACCTGTGTGTGTGTGTGTGTGTGTGTGTGTGTGTGTGTGTGTGTGTGTGTGTGTGTGTGTGTGTGCACACATATGTGTACATTTATATATCATAAAATGGATAAACATAGTTGACATAGATTTCTATATAAAATATAAATATACATATAAAGAGTAGAGTGGTCATTTGTTCTGTATGGTGCAGAAACCTGAGCAGTAATGGCCAAGGAATATAGAGTTGATGGAGATGAAGTGCCTGAGATGGGTAGATGGATGCTTAATGTGGGACAGATGAAGAAATAAGGACATCAGAGCAGAAGCCAAAGAAGCTCCCAATTGTCAATAACGTCAAAGAAAACAGATTACAGTGGCTTGGGCATATGTGCAAGACAGCAAATGATCTTGTGAAGTAGATTTCAGAGAGGCAAGGAAAAGGCAAGAAGAAATGAGATGGATGGATTGCATGAGAGAAGATCTGTGACAGTCGGGTCTGTCTGTGAAGAAGGTTGGAGAGTGGCATTGCATCAACAGAGATGCTAGCAGTTGACGTAACACCATGACCAGTGATGAAAATGGGAAAGAGGGGGTTGATGACAATGATATATATGCTTCCACTTCATGTTATCCACAGGCATGAATATTGACTTTCAAATCATCAAAAAGGCACAATACTGACAAACAGCATTTAACAGGGAATGGCTATTCCTGACTGTAGTGTGATCAGAGAGTCAATATATACAACTAGCAAGTGGTTGGGATGAAGGAGGCTGTGCACCCTACAAAAAAGATATTTTTTTGCCTTTTTTTAACATTTTTCCCTTTCAGTATTACTCCTTTGATGATTCAATGATTCAATGGTCAATATTCCAACCTGACAGTGAAGTGAACTATATCCATATGATTATATAATGGGAGCAACCTTCAATCAGTGAAAATAGATAGCAATCACCTACATGTAAAAGTGAAAAATCACAGTTAAAACCAGGGCAGTTTACTTTGTAGACAAAATTTACTGATGTCATAATTCAGTAGCAAGGAATACGGAGTGTTTTTTTCCTGTAGGTGATATTCTTGGAGTCATAGTATGTCAGACTGCGTGCTAATTCCAAAACCTTCTGATACACCAAATGTTTTTTCATTATGGATGAGAGTGAGTATGCATGATTATTAGTTGGTTAGGGTTAGAGTAAGGAGTAGGGAAGGGGATAGATTTAGTATTGTCCATGTGTGCTACTGTGTGTGAAGTATCTTGTTTTGTGGTGCTGTTACTGAAGAGTTTTTTTATAAGGTTCTAGGCACGACTGGAGTTAGGGGCAGGGTTTGGGTTAAGGCACATTAGTTAGGTGGTGTGGGGGAGCCCTCATCCCCATTCATCCTTACATGTGCTAACCTGCCCCTATCCATATCCCTAACACAAACGATATACATTCCCTTACAAAAATCCCTGTACATAACAGTACTACTATTAGTACTACTATTAACACTGTGACTGAAAATGGTGTCAACAAAAAAAAAACTGTCACAAAAGCAGATGGCAACTGTTTGTTTTCCTTTTGTGACTAGTGCAGCTTCAATCTCGCTCTTTTTATGAGAAATATGTTTTATTGTGCAGGCACTGAATGCATGTGTTTTAATGTTTTGTTATGTCAATACAGTGTCATACACCAAAAACAGTAGGATATAAGGGCCATCTAAGATGGCTGCACAATGAACAGCAGCTTAATTTCAGGTCTCCTAGTAGGAAAAAAGAAACTGATGTATAAGAGCCAGTAACTGCTTGATTTAGTAAAATTCAGTTACTGGCTAGTAAGTACACTGCCTGGGTGCCAGGAATAAACCCAGAGAGCCCAAAAGAAAGTCAACTAGAAATGGTGAAGAGAAAACACTGACTGGGAAGAACTCTGCAGCTGATCAGCAAAAAGCAATTCAAACTCCAACTTTAGTACAAGAGATGGCTTCCAGTAATTTTGAGGAAAAAAAAGAAGTCAAATGTGCTCAGAGCTGATTAAAATAAATGCAACACTGAAGGAGTATATCAATTCAAATAACAAAATTCTGAAAAAAAGCTGGAAGAGGCTTTAAAGAGCTGTGCAGATGAACTGATAAAACTACAAAAAATAAGATGTAGAAATGAAAAAAAGGATGTCTGAGTATGAGACTGCTCAAGAATAGCCATTTCAAAAAATGGCACACAGAGGGCAGAACAAGCAGAGAAAACCTGACATTTTCTGCTGCACCACAGAAACTGGAAGGAACAGACTGTATTAATTTTATGAAACCACAAAAAAGTAACTGGACTAATATTCCACAGCAGGATTTGTTAATTGAAAGGGCACATCATGCGTATGCTCTAAACGTGGCCATGAGAAAGCAGCCAAGACCTGTATTAGTAAAGATACAATCATAATAAAATACAAAAAAGGTGCAGCATTAACAAAATAAACTTTAAACCAAAATAATTATTAAAGATGCAATTATATCAGCAGAAAGAGTTGATCCTGACAAAACTGTGGCAGAAGGACAAAATATTTAAAACTGGAGACAATACGTCGTTTGTTGAAAATTATTATTCACTATATACCATGTGGATGAGAAGCAATTTTATCCCAGCAATCATGGAATGTCAAGAGTCAGGTGTGAGATTCAAGTTATTGCATCAAGCTGCTTTCAGAATACTTTTTTCCTGGAGGATCAACGTCATTATTTCATGCAGAACAGGCTAAGGAGGAAAAATACAAACGTCTGTCCCAACAAAAAAGTGAGTCATCAAACAGAAAGGGACTCTGCTTCTCATTCTTCTAATAAAGCTCATAGAGACACTTTGCCAGTGAAACCTTTTCCAATGTTGTAAAGGAAAATGCTTGAGAGACAGGAAAAAGGAGTGCCCTGAACTTGAGGCACAGTCTGGAGTCGGTAGATGGAGATGAACAGGAAGAAGACCAGCAACACTGAATTAGTGAATACATGTAAGACTATAAAGCATCAGTGACATTTATGAAATATGACTTTGCAAGAAAGGGTGGCTGGGAAAGATTAGATTTTTGTTGACTTTGTTAAACTTGTTGGGGGACTGACAGGCCTGTGCCGCACTTTGTATTATTAATGTCTGGAAGGAACTGTAAGTAAAACAATTTTGTTCTTAAAACAATGTGTGTATAAAGCATATCATAATATAAAACTGCATGTTATATAGTAAAGCATTTTCAGTGGTTGTTGTATGTGATTAATATACCAAATAAATGCATTTTTTCTTTTTCAGTTTTAAGAAATGTAGGCAATGTGAAAAGAGAAGAAAGGATGAGTAACAGCAAGTTTAAGTTAATTGGTTATATTTCTGGGTTGTTTGGTCAGGGGGGTGATGTAAATGTACACACTGATTATAATGTATATAGAAATGAAATGTTTCATAGGTGAATATCTGGATTAATACACATAGCTTAATCTAATATCATGTTTTTTTTATGTAAGCAAGTGGGTTTTAAAAATGAGATACCACAATGTATGAGATACCACAATGAGCATGTAGCCCAGGCCGGTATGACCCTGACCTTGAGTAGCATCTTACCCTCACCAAGAATGATGCCACAATATGAAGACAAGATGATCAATTTCAACAATTGGCTTAAGTACTGGTGTCATTCAAAGGGGATCCAATGCCTGTCAGCTTGGGATGATATGCTCGACAAGCCACGATGCTTCGCTAGGGACGGTTTGCACCTGTCACCCCTGGGCTTTCGGATATTGGCAAAGGCTCTTGCTACCCCTATAGTGCCTTTTTAGGCAAGGCTCAAAAGACAAACCCACCTCCATAGATATCACAAGGGATAAGAAACTAAGAGTAATGCTACTCAACGCCAGAAGTCTAAACCTCAAGATGCACGCACTCAAAACTCTCCTTAGCATGGAGAACATCGATATCTGTGCAGTAACAGAAACCTGGTTCAGGGCTCCGAGAGCACCCCAGCACTACCAGGTTATACCTCATACCATGCTTTTCGCCCCAAAACTTGGACCAACCACAAAAGGAGGGGGAGTATCGATATTCATCAAAGATACCCACACCTCCAGGTTGGTGGCAAAGCACGAAGCATCAGAGACTATCCATGTGCAACTAACAGTGGGTAAAACTGCCTTCCAGTTTATAGCCTGCTACAGACCACCCTCCCAAACCCAGGAACCCCACTCGGCCTTCCTGAGAACACAGGAAAATATGAAGGTCTCTCCAAACACCATTATATTAGGCGACTTCAACTACCCAAACATAGACTGGGAGCATTACTCTAGCTCCAACACCCTAGCCCAAAGGTTCCTAGAATTTATAAACTCAAATGCTATGGAACAACTTGTTACCATTCCCACGAGAGGGGAAAACATACTGGATCTGATCATCACCAACATGGGTACTCTATGCTCCAGACCAGAAGTGTATCCCTCACTGGTAAGATCAGACCATAAACTAATCTCACTGGATATTCACATCCCGACCCCACCCCCTGCCCAGAAAACCACAGTGAAAAACTTCTCTAAAGCAAATTTCACACTCCTCAAAACCAAGGTGGAATCCTTCAAAGCCCCGGCCTGTGGAAAATATGGCCCAGACCGCAGAATCCTTTATAAACGCATTCTATGAACACCTTCAGGAATGCATGGATCATGTGATCCCGAATAAAACCAAGACCCAATCCTCCAAAGGCAGACGTCCTGTCTGGTGGACCCCAGCCATAAACAAACTATACAATAGAAGGAGGAAGCTACTAAATGATAGAACAAAATCCCAAAAAGGGAAGGCATCACTGATCAGTATTAGCAAAAAACTACAGGCACTCATAAAATTGTCTAAGGCCAGCTTTGAGAGAAAAATTGCACAGGACACTAAGGATAATCACAAGGCTTTCTTTAGTTATGTTAGGAACCTGGGTGGTAATTCTCAGATATGCTCAGAATTAGTCCAAAATGACAAAAATACACTGAACCCACAGACATTGCCAACATCCTAGCTGACAGGTTCAGCAAACTTCTCCCTCCTCCCTCCCCACCAAAGGGCAAATATCTATCCCAGCAGAGTGCTGCCCCCCTGACATCTCAGATGCTCAGGTAAGAGCCACCCTCTCCAAAGCAAAAAAACACAGCATCAGTGGGACCAGACGGTGTCCCAGGCTGCGTCCTACATGAACTCCAAGAAGAGCTAAACCCAAACATAAAACTACTGTTCAATCTCAGCCTTACTACAGGATATGTGCCCAAAGAGTGGCGTACAGCAACAGTGGTCCCTCTCCATAAAGGTGGTGCCTCAACGGATCCTGGAAACTATCGCCCCATAAGCCTGACTAGCTTAGTCTGTAAAGCTATGGAAAGGATCATCATGGACCTCATAAATAAAGATATTGGGGACCTACAGACACTGGATCCTACCCAGTTCGGCTTTGTTAAGGGCAGATCCTGCCTTTTAAACCTGGTTGATTTCTTTGAAACAGTCACCAAGGCGATTGACGAGGGGAAGGTGGTCCACACAGCCTACCTGGACCTCGCTAAAGCCTTCGATATAATACCCCACTCGGGCATTATAGATAAGCTCACCAGCTTAAATATATACCCCTATGTCACTAGATGGATTGCAAACTGGCTCAAGGACAGAACCCACATGGTTAGAATTGCTGGAGCCATGTCAGACTCCAAACTAGTTACAAGTGGTGTCCCTCAAGGCTCAGTCCTGGGACCTCTCTTGTTCGGTATATATTTCTCGGAGGTACAGGCCAACACGGAAGGACTGTGGCTGACCAAGTTCGCAGATGACTGCAAACTGGGCGCCATAATCGACTCTCCAGCCGACACAAGCAACCTCCAAAAGGGCCTCATAGAAACAGACAACTGGTGCCAGAGCCATGGCCTCAAGCTAAATGCCAAAAAGTGTATAGTCATCCCCTTTGGCAAAAACAAAGTGCCCACAAATTACCACATAGGTGGTAATCCATTAAGTACAGAAGAAGTAATTAGGGACCTGGGGACCCAAGTTGATAGCAATCTCTCATTTGACAACCACGTGGCCAAAGTGGTTAGAAAAACATTTTATATAGCCCACCTAATCATGAAGGGATTCACATCTAGATCAGGGAGGTCATCATGCCTCTTTACTCATCCCTCATCAGGCCCATAATTGAGTACAATGCCCTTTTGGGATGTACCTTACCAGACACCTGCAGCAACTGGAAAGACCCCAAAAGTACCTCACCAAGAGGATCAAAGGGCTCAAACAGATGCCATATGCTGCCCGGTTAAAGAAACTCCAGCTCTACTCAGTGGCATACCACCTGTTCAGAGGCGATCTGTGCCTGACGATAAAGCCATGTCCAACCCCGAATTAATGGACATGCTGCACCTCAGAAAATCCAAATCCCATCGAGCTACGCGCTCGAGAGACTTGAACCTCAGCACTGAAATAAATAGGACATGCTGGAGGGACAGATTCATAACCCAGAGGCTCCCTTCACTCTGGAATAAAATCCCAGTCCAGGTTAGGCAGAGTCCCTCATTGACTCTCTTCAAGAGGAATCTTGATGAGTGGATGGGAGATCGTAGGTTTACCCCGGCTATCACTTCTGTGTCACTGTTAGACAGAGGCACAGTATACTAACCTCGAAAAAGGGCATAGCAAAATAAATTTAAAATGGGTGGTGAAAGCCAAACACATTCTGTCTAGGCTTATAAATGCCCTAGGGCAGATAGGTTCATATGTTCATAGGTTCATACTAGGCTATGTAACAAATAGTTTTCCTCTTGCAAATAAATGTTTAGTGAGAGTTGAGAAGTACATTCTGTTCTTATGTTTCCATGTAAACAAGCTGACTAAAGGTAAAGGAAATAAATCAAGAGGTATGTACACTGCTTCCTAAGAGAAATGTAAAATTATAAGGTACAGGGAAAAGTAGATAAGTAAAAAATAAAGCTAGAAATTACTGGAAGTGAATAAGAAATAGCAGCTTTTTTGTAACTAATCATTTTAATGATTTTACTAGAACAGTATATAACTTAGTTTTATTTAAAAATAGCACTTTTTTCTTAAGGCTAAAAATTAATGCTTTCTGTAAGCATACAAGCTGTTGTCATATCTGGGAGGGAAATAAAGATAAGACAAGAGCAGACAGCAATTAGTGTAAGTAGGAACACAGGCTGTAACATGTGCCTTAGCATGTATAACTTTAATTTTATGTTAGTTAATGCCTTTAATGCCTGTGGGTGCAATTGTTCCTTTCAGAAGGGTTAAACTTCATTATTTGAATGTGTACATAGTTTTGTGTCTTTTAAGTTAACAGATTATGAGGGAGTTCTGGGGTGTATCTGCTTTTTTTGTCTGATGGTTTTCATTAAAGCAAACTGTCTTGTAAAATGTAGCATATATTCAAATGGACTTGACAAGAAACAACTGTATAAAGTATCAACCTGCCAAATATTAGTGGATGCATGTAACAAAAAAGCTGAAAATAGATATTTAAATAGATGACATATATAATAGTTGAGAATAACAACTTTATTTTATAATAGTTACACTAAACATATTATTTTGTAGCATGAACGACCTACAGGTATAGACAAAAAGTACTGAATTATCTTTAGAAATGCAGAGTGTAAACAGCACTGCTTTAGGAAACACTTTTGTAAAGAAGTTAGCATGTAAATTTAATAAAGAAAAGATGTCAGGATAGACATTCAGTGCAATATCAGGGACAAAGGAAAAGGGAGTAATTATACTAATTGCTGGCAGAGATCTAATAGTTACAGAAGAGGAAAAAAGTAATGGTAGATTTGTGTTAGTAAGGAGCTACTGGCAATGGAGGAGGATTACTCCTGTATATATTTATATTCCACTTTAAACTATTATGGAACTTTAAACAAATTGGGAGGAAATAATCAGTTTCTGCAGGGAATATTACTTATATGTGGGCCTGGAACTTGAATTGCAACAGTGAGGATGTGTTTGAGGGATGTAGAAGGGAAAATATAACAAAAGAGGGTTGATTTCTGAAGAATTTTATAAAAATATTTGGTATGGAAGACATGAACTCAGTAGTAGGAACTTGGGGAGAATTTGCATGTTACTTCCCAAGGTACAATAACTGGTCTAGACTAGACAGAAACTATATTTTACAGGAGTATATGCATTTAATTGAAAGCTTCAAAACACAGCTGATAACTATTTCAGATCATGTGCCAATAACAACCAAGATGAAAATGCAGGGTGATGAAGTAAAAATAAGACAATGGCACTTCCTCACCTACCTGTGAAAAACAGAGGAATTTAAGGAATGGGTAGTAGAAATTAATTGAGAGTTACTGGGGAAGATAGAAGCTAGTGAGTGGGATAACATGAAAATGGAGTTTAAAAATAGGGTAGAAATTCCTTAAGACGTTATAGCTAATGAATGTGTTTAAAAATATAAAGAGTTAAAAGATTTTATGAGGGAAGGGAAGAGGGCAAGGGTCAAGTCTGGATAAGAGAATCTTTCCAACAGAAAAAGGTGGTTACCTGATTTGAAGGGATATTTATACTTGGCAGATACACAGTTAAGACTAATGTATATATATATATATATATATATATATATATATATATATATATATACACACACACACACACACACACACACACACACACACACACACACATGTACACACGTGCACACTATAAGCAGAAAGCTATAATTCAGAATGGAAGGATGCTTATGGAGAACAACAACAGCCATACAGAATATTATATTTAGAATGTAGCAGAAATAAGCCAACCTGGGAATGGAGAAAGGCTATTCTGCCTATAGAAATGACTGCAATTAAAGGTACAGATAACAGGCAAGAGGGGGCTGGAATTTACTGCAGAAAACTGGCAAAGGATCCAATGCAATGGGGGGAAATAACTAGAGAGGGAAAGGTAATACAATAGGATTTAGACTGCAGGCTAGAGACTGCCTTCCCTATTAGGGATTGCTATCAGAGTATAGGCAGAAAAAGGGATAGGGGAATACTAAAGACCTGCTCTGGTACAGCTTTTAGCTGAATCTAGAACAGAAGCTACTGTTAAAAACAGATAATTAGTAGAACATATAAAACAGGTTAGAAAAGATTGGGAGGAGAAACTGGATAACCAGTTTACAAGAAAACAATGGGAAGACGTATGTTTGGCTCCTAAATATACAACAAAGTCTAGAAGATTTAGGATTTTTGATTGGAAGTGTTTGCATAGGTTTTTTTATATAACCCAAGCAAACCCTAAAGTATATTCCTAGGTAGATGGCAAATGTGGGAGGTGTGATTGAGAAGAAAGAGGTAACTGGGGATACATGCTTTGGGAGTGTAATGAGCTGGCAGACTTTAAAAATTCTTTATAGAGTACTCTGTCAGAAATATTGGATGAGCAAATGGGTGTAACTAAGGAAACTATTTTTTGAGCTGGGATACAGGATCTGACTTGGCTAGACATAGTAAGGCTTTGTTAAGTTTAATTCTGGAGGCTAACAAAAAAGCAATTACTAGAAAACTGAAATCAAACTGTAAATCATCTGTATTTGAAGTAGTGAATATCGTAACAGAGATAAAAGAACTGGAAGTGAGATCTTTAAGTGGGATCTTTAGAAAAGGGTAGCATCACATTACATAGAAAAAATGGAAATTGTATAAACAATGCATGCATAATAATGTTTTGGAGGAGGAATGAGGTTTAAGGGAAAGAAGGACTTAAACAATTTATGTAATGTTGGATTTATAATAATTGTAAAAAAGAATAGTTGTGATGTATAACATTTGTAACTGAACATGTTAAAGTTTATTTTCTTTTATGTAGCTGTATGTTTGCCTACATCTTGTGTTAATTCAATAAAGGTGTTAAAAAAAGAAAGCAGCCAAGACCTGTATTCCTAAATATGCAATCATATCAACAGAAACAATTGCTCCTAACAAAACCATGGCTGAAGGGAACAGTATTATATGTTGGGGACAGATTGTGGGAAATGATTATTCACTGTACACCAGGCAGAAGAGAAGCAACTTTATCCCAGCAATCAGGGAATGTCGTGAAACAGGCATGAAATTCTAATTGATATATCCATCTTTTTTCAGAATATTTTTTTCCTGGAAACACAAAGACATTATTGGATGCAGAACAGGCTAAGGAGGATACAAAAAGTTTACCGAACAAACAATGAGCCAGCAAGCAAAACTGAATTCTGCTTCTCATTCTTCTGACAACAATAATGCACACAGACAAACTTTGTCACAGAAACCTTTTCCATTGTCCCAAAGAAAAGTGCTAACAAAAACAAACAAAAAAAAAAAAAGAGCAAACTAGAAGAATCAATAGTACATTGAACCACAAAAGGGTATTGGGAAAAGGAGATGGTCAGGAAGAAGACCAGCAACAAAGTGAAATTAATGAATAAATGGGAGAGTATAGATTATCAATCCCATTAAACATAAGATTAGAAACATGAAATGTGGGTTTGAAAGGAGTGGCTGGGAAGGACTGCAAGTTCGTTGACTTTGTTAACTGTTTGGTAAATTCTAAAGCATAAACCCCACATTATGTCATTATTGTTTAGAAGGACATTAAAGACTGAAGGAGTAACCAAGTAAAATGTTTTTGTTTTTTCTCAGCATCTGTTTATAAAATTTTATGATGTAAAAAATACAACAGCATATAAAAACACCTATCACCTTTTTTTGCATGAGGCAAGCCACCCTGTACTCCCATGTAAAATGTAGCCCGCCACATCACAAAAACTTATATATGCTAACTCCAAGGTCACACAAACACAAAAAACAGAGAGAGAGAGAGAGAGAGAAACACCTACTAGAATGGAATCACTGACACACACACACACACACACACACACACACACACACACACACACTGAGAAGTCACACATTTAAAAAACAGACACCAGCCAGCTCTCACAAGTAACAGCACCATTATCTAACCTTACTTAACCCACACATTCATCTATCCACTTCTGCATACACTCTCTGCACTTACTCAAACCATTTGTTAGTACTCCAGATAACCTAATGCGAAGCCAGTACTACTGGTGTTCACTTGTATTTACACAAAGAAACACCATTAAGCCTAATGAGGAGTGGACCAAATCCACTACACCCATACATAAGCTTACTTTTAACTTTTAACCACTCTGGCTGTGTTTGTATTAACAAATTATAGAAGAAAGTGCTCAATCATTTAATGAAAGGGGTCTATATCAGTTAATTGAAGACACATTTCAGCGAACCTGACTTCATCGAACCCAAATGACCAAACTTCACTTCCGCAAATGTTCACATCAAAAAAAGATTTCACCAGGAAAAGAAAGCACTTGGCCAACAGCGCAACAGAACACACACAACAGTATGTCAAGCCCACCCAAGTGGGGGGCACAGCCCCCTACACCCACCTAACAATACATACCAATTCTGAGATTGGACTACAGTGGGGAAAAGGGCAACATTGTGCTGTTGGCCAACTGCTTCCTTTCCCTACTTAAATCTTTCACAGATGGGAATGTTTGCTGTAGTTTGGGGTCGAAGAAGTTAGGTTCACTGAGGTGAATCTTCAATTAACTGATATAGACCCAATGAAAGTGCTGGATTTGCTATCAAACTTTTTTTTTCCTTGGCTCATGTTTAACATCTGCACACACACTTTCTGCAGGTCATGTTTTTTTTCTGTGGTATTCTGAGCTCAGAGGATTATTTATAAACAAGTGAAGTATATGTTCTGTTAGAGAAAACCTGACAAGTGCTGTTGAAGACTATTAAAAATTACTAATGATATGAAACAGCAAAATGAAGCACTGCTACATCAACAACAAAACTACTACATGTTCAAATTCAGAAATAATGAAAAATTGTTTATGATAATAACTGGGGATCAGGACATTAGTTCATAGAAGTTATGCCAATAGTGTACATCCATCCATCCATCTACAAGCCATTTTCCCATTTCTTGCACATGGGGTTAGGGTGTCACTTCGACAGTGACAATCATCTAGAGCCAAGGGTCACACATCTGAGAAAATCCAAGAAAATGTTCAACACTAAGTAGTAGGCCCCTGTTATTTTACATTTCTTTCCTTACCTTGTTTTGTGTAGAGAATGAGCATATCTACACACATGTTCCTGTGGACATGCCATTATATCTTATGAATGATGAAGTAAATGCTGTAGGTTTCCCGGCTCCCTGTGTTGTTGTTACACTATAATAGTGTAAAGTTGTGTTGTTCAAACACATAACAGGTTGTGTCGTTGGCAGCACTTCAGTTGTTCTTAATCCGGATCACAGCAACACATAGTCACACAACTGAAGGTAAGTCTACAACAACTTATTGTGCAGAACCAAAAATTACTTATAACATAAGGATGGAAAGCATTCGGCTCAGAAGAGGACAGGGGAGTACTACATGAAAATCTGCAGGACAGCTTGACAAGACTATCAGTGCCAAAACATACCTGTACAAGGCTTCATGTTTCTTTTTGGCTCACTGCAGCTGATCCTCATCTGACAACAGGTCCTCTCCTCATTCACTAGGTCCACTCGACCTACTTTACCTCCTCTAGGGTAAATCTGAACCATGTATGGAGCTAATCAGGAGACTGAGAAACCTGGGCAGCATTGCACTGCTGCCTGCAAGTGTTTTTGATGCTAGTTCCCTGCCCTTTAGACTTCCATCTCATTCCAGGGACTGTCATGCAATGGGCTCCTAGTGCAAACTGACCATGGCACTGCATGTGCCTCAGCCGTGAGCCCTGCATCCCTACAGTACAGCCCCTCACATGTCCCCCCAGCCTTCACAAGGGATCTTACAATGGTATTTCCCAGAGTACAACCACCCTCAGGATGGGCATGCTCCACCTCCCTGCCTGTACACTGAAGCACCCAAGCCAGTACTTGAACCTCGGTCACATGGACCATTTTCCCCCTCGTTGACAGCAGCACAAGTTTAAATATCCTTGTTCTGGTGAGAAAGTAATTTATGCTTAAAGGTGAGGGCATCCGGTACATATCATGGCTCAATAAGAAACTGTTCCAGGTGACTGGTCTGAGGGTTAAGAAAGACTTTTCACCTTGCATGAGACTGAATAAAGGTCAGGTAAAGGCCAACTACAGAGCATGACCATAAGTACTTAAAATGTGTGTGCAAAAGAAGAAACTGTTTATACTGTATCTTAATGGAAACATGTCAGTTGCATCCTTTCATATGGGAAGGACAGATCTTATACATTACAGATGAAAAAGATAAGAACCAGGCCTCCTTGCAAAGCAATTCAACTTTTTTATGCTTCATGTGTGGCTCAGATACAAGACAGTACATTCTCATGGCATGTGAAGACTGCTTGCCTAACCTATGTTGCCCATTTCCTTGTCTATTAGATAACCTGGGGACTACACTACAGATCCATCAATGATACACTGGAAGCCCTGGGTTTATGCTACGGCATGTCCTTCTCACTGACCCTGTGTACTGTTTGTTGTGAGATCAGTATAGTTTACTGACAATATACGCAAACTACTACTGACCACATATACCCGAAATGCTCCAGTTTATGTTCTAGCCTAAACAGAGCCCACAATCTCTAACGTGAGGTTGCTAGGTATGTACACCCTGAGCAAAACAGGATTTGGCTTTTAATACTGGATTCCCACCCATTACGCACTCTGTTCACTAATCACATCTGAGTTGCAGACAGCTTAGACAAGAACTTGTTCTCTGCACCAAAAAGACTGCTCAGCCTCACTCTCATCATCACACACAGTTGAGTCACCTTCCTCTATTGGATCTTTGTTCTTAGAATGATGAAACGTCCAAAATTTCACAAAGAGATCCAGATAGGATCTAAAAATGGTCTATACAAAAGGAGAAATATCAGTTTTCTACCACTGATGACCATTTCTATGTATTTATATAGGTGTGTGTGTGTGTGTGTGTGTGTGTGTGTGTGTGTGTGTGTGTGTGTGTGTGTGTGTGTGTGTGTGTGTGCGTGAGTGCGTGCGTGTTCATGTATATGCAGTATACCACCAGAGCTTTTCTTTCTTGCTGTCCTCAGGGAGATAGTTTTCTATGACTAATGACCATTCCTATATATCCACTGTACCCCCACCGCCTTTCTTTCTTTCTTGCTGTCCTCACGCACTGCATGCTTTTTAAACTTTGGATCAAAGCCCCCTCACACCTAGGTACAATAGCTGCACTTACTGCTCTCATGTTTTATCCAAGAGTATCCAAAATTACGAGTGTCACCTGAACATCAATTTGTCATTTAATGTACTTGTCTATCTACCATACATGTTACTGTCTTCTCCCGGATCGACTTCACAGTGTTGTTTCTTTCTGACTATTGATTGTTGTTTTCAGAGTGTCATTAACAATTACCTGTGTCACACCATTTTACTGTTAATATTTTCATTCCAGGCACTGTCATACCTGTGCAATGAGCACAGTCTGCTGGCCCATGTCATGGCTGAAAAGGGTCCTCCTAGCTAAAGAGAGACAGACAGAGATTTGCTACTATGACTACTTCCTGTCTATCTATCCTCTCCATCCCTTCTCGTTCTTCCCTGATGCATTCATTATATTGCATTTTGTGACTGACTTCTAAGCTGTATCAGCCTATTTTACAACTTTGCACTATTGGCATAAAGGTTAACTTTCCCCTTCAGTCCTTATACAACATCTCCGACACAGAGGTGGACAGCCTCAGCATTGACCCATGTGGTAAACTTGTCACCAGCCTTCTTCAAACTGAGATGGATTTTCTATGACCCTTTATGACCTTACCCAATTAATGTGTTATCCATGCTACTACCTAGGAACTCAGTCCAAGTCATTCTAATTTATTCATGATTTGTGATAAACCATGTTATATTCCTTTTGAAAGTCTAATCAGGCACATCCACAGCTTCCTTGTGTTCTAATATCCTTGTTTGCTACTCAAAAGAACTGAATTAGGTTGTGTCTGACATGAACCCACCTGCCTTGGAATATCTGAATGCAGTGAAGCCTCTTTTTCTAATATGGTGCCCTGAACTTTTACCACTATCTAAGCTACTAACCACCGAACGTCACAATGGTAAAAGCCTACTGTTTTCTCTTTTTCTGACTATGTATCAATCTACATTATGAATTCACACACCTGCAGATATGTTTAGGACAGCCCAGCACCTCTCACGATTTGAAAAGAAGCTTGCAGTAATAAATGCCCAGCTCATAACATGAACATGAAAACAGATATATTTCTGCTGTCAGCAAGCACTAATAAAATAGTATTAGTGGTAATAATAATAATAATAATAATAATAATAACAACTAAGCAATATAGATTTCTAAGATTGAAAATTCACAAAAAAGCATATAAACACATCCTACGTTATTTTATGTTAGTCATCAGGCACTAAGCTTACCTTATACACACTGACTACCTCACGTAAAAGTACAAAACTGTGACATGAATGCCTGGGAACACACAGGACACAGATAAAGGCCTCATCCTCCTGGCAGAACAACTCCATTCTCCGTCTGTGCTCCCCACAGCACTGCTCTGGTCTCCCATTTGTGCCACACAGATTCTGCATCTCTGCTTTCTCTCTGCATTTTTCTTCTTGCTTTGTGTATTCCAGCTTCAGTCTCTGTGACTTTCGAACCATATCTGCTAGCTGTCAGTTCACCGTGCAACTGTTCATCTGAAGTTCCTGTCTAAATTCATAACAGGTCAATGTTGTTGTTTTAATCCTGTTAAAACACAGACTGCAGGCAGCACTAGTGTCAAAATCCAGAATCACTTAACTTTCAGGCAAATAATTGCATATTCATAGCTTCATAGACTTCATTCTGCACATTGCAAGCCATGATTATTGCAGTTTTGTCCTTTTTAGTTTCATTTTCGGAGCACAGGAAGTACAATGTGTTGAGAGGTGACCACCTCCATTTAAAGGGACAAAGCACACAACTCTTCTAATCCTAGATTAAATGTCACTCTAAATACCTCTTTTAACTCAAGTAATCCAGTTTACAAATTCCTAGTAAAATGTTTCTCAGAAGTCAATTTACATAGGCATTTTAAGTAAATTCAAATACCCAAACTCAGATAAATTCCACTACGTCTGACTGTGGGTTAAACTTGTTATATTTCCCTTTTCTACACTCTCACCTTCTGCTTGTCTGTACCAGCACTGTTAGGATTTAACGTTAATCCCATACTTTTAATAGAAATTCTTTCTAGTAATCCCAAAAAATAACTACTTTGTTTCTGCCAGAATAAAATGCAGTGTTAATGACCATGTTTTAGAGTCAGAAACTGAGAGTAATATTTATTTGTTATTTATTTCTATTTGTTTACCAGGGTAGCTCACCAAACCATTTGCAGTCACAGCCCAGGTGAAAAGGATCACATTAGAAATGAACAAAACATATTTACAAATACAAGGATGTGCTAAAAAATAAATATTTACAGATACAAGAATATGCTGCAACAATTAGTTCAAGACGCAGGTTACAATGTCAAAACATGGATGGAAAATGGTAACTATGCTTAGCCAATAGATTGAAAAAGGCTTTTCCCAAACTATTATGTTCTGTTTCAGTCTAATACTGTGATTCAGTAATAGGTCTTTGGAGCTCAATGAATAATTAAGTAGGTCAGCAAGTTAGGTTGTGTCAGAAAGTAGTGTACCTCAGCCAACAGAAATCAGTGAGCCATTGACCTTGTGACCTGATGTTGCTATGATATCAGTGGCGCGGGCAGCAGCATCAAACTGTTATCTAAATGAGGAAAAAGTATATTTATTTATTTATTTATTTATTTAATTGATTATTCAAGTTAATGCACACACTACAGATGCTGATACTTCATTTAGTTGCAATCAGAACTTACTGCAATAAAATGCAGCCTCTACAGTGCACTGCATGCACAAAAATGGAGAGCAATGTTTCTTCTACTATACTGAAGGGTATGGCAGCCTGATCTCTGGCTTCGATTAAACAATATTATTGGATGAATTGCTCATAAACCCACAAGAGTTTGCAGAGCATAAGCAAATTGTGCCATGCCACAAGCTGCTTATGTTCAACAAACCCAGGCACTGTTTAGCTATAACTGCTCTTTGTGGTGAAGCAATATTGTTTTTCTGAATTAGGCTGCTGTGGTCTGTACTTGCTTACGAACCTTTCTTTAGACTTACTATAAATTGGGAAAGACCTCAACAGCTTGAAGTATTTTACCTGTATTTGCTAAAGATGGACTTTTTAATAGTTTAGCTTACATGCAATAGACTTAGTACCATACATTAAACTACACTTTAGAATGACTGTCTTATGCTAATAGTATTAATTATACTACAAATACATGCATTTACATTTTTCAGATACCTACTTTATCCATTTCATGGTCACATGGAAGCCAGAATCAATCATAGCACTGAACAGCTATAAGGCAGAGAAACTAATCCTGGATAGGAGACCAGTCTGTGATAGAACTTATACAAATGCATATATGCACACGCCCGCTCACACACACAGACACACACTCTCTCTCTCCTCTACATCTCACACTCATACCTAAAACATTCAAGTGCCTCAGACTTACACAATGCACACATGCGCGCGCACACACACACACACACACACACACACACACACACACACACACACACACACACACACTCTCTCTCTCTCTCCTAAACTTCACAGTTATACATGAAATACCCCAACATTTCACACTCACACAATGCGCACTCATGCACACTTACACATGGCATGCACACCTAAATACAGTTCTTTGAGGTCTAGAAAAAGAAGAAAATTGGAGACCCTGGTAAAAAAACACATGCAGATTCCACAAAGAAGGCACCTCTTATTGGAATCAGAGTAGAGCAATAAGCTTTGTGAGACAGCAATTCTAACTGCTGCAGAACTGTCTACCCTGTGCAACTCATCTGAATTTATTTGCATTTTTTTATTCCTGGGTCCTACTGCACATGGTTTACACTCCAACGAATATGCCCGAGTAGCAAGCAAATATACATAATAAATGAAATGACACATAAAAGAGATAAAGCAAAATATGTAAGAGGCTTAATACAATTAAATATGGATAGTACATTGCACCATGTATAACAGAAAAGTCTATTAGCATTTGGGTTTTATGCTTTCATATAAAGAACTATGACATTTAATAAATACCATCCATGATGTGATTTTATCTAGGTGTTTAGGTGAACATTTCTGGAGACAGAACTTCAATTTCTGAAAAAAGAAAGAAAAGTGGTGCATATTATATTGTATTAAAGATCCTGTACATGCAGCCATGAGTACAAGCATTTCTGCCTGGGAGCTCCTTCTGTGCTGTTCGAGCTGCAAGCAAAGACATCATTACCTGCTGTTCTGAATCCTTATATTTCTTTAACATTACTGTGTCCCATTGGGGTTTACTTTGAAAAAATTACCATGTCCATGTTGGACTTTGACTTTTTCAAAGCTATAAGTCAGCTCCATGGTGAAGAGGAATAAAGTCTGGAATAGTTTTCTAGGTGAACTGGTTCAGCTTGAGGCCTGGACATTGGGGGAGGGGACACCTGGGAGTAGAAGAGGAGTGATGAAGGTTATGCCTTACTCTTCTCAGGGGGACAGTGTGGATCATGCCTTCTCTCTTCTTAGGAGAACAGTGTGGGTCATTCTGGACGCACCTGTCAGCAGAGCTCCTGGAGGAGACAAAAAGGTGACAGACATTAGTGAGCATGGAATGAACAGGAAAATGGAGGACTCATCGATGCAGAGGGAGGAGATTCCCCGAAATGCCTATATGCACAATCACCTAGGAGAATCTTCCAGCAAGCTGAGAAGATAAAACATAACAGCACAAAATATCTTGGTGCTCTGCAATATGATGGCTCCTAGCTTGGCACTGGGGGAGGTTTTAGGGCATAACCATAGCAAATATCTCAGAGAAATGCAGAATAATGAGTCACAGGTTGTTATCAATAAAGTTATTAAGGTATAACCTCAAACGCCTCAGTGAGTTGTTTTACAACAGACCACAGAGGGGGTTCTACAGGTTCCCTGCCAGCTTACTACTGCTTAGCTTGTATAGTGAGGCACTTCCCAACAGAGTATATGCATATGCATGCACAAGTCTGCACCTGATTAAGGTTAGAGTGGTATAAATGGAGAGAGAAAGGAGATACTTATTAAAGGAGTGATAGACTACTTAGACTCATAAATATGGAATATGTGGTGGTTTGGTATGTGATAAATGGAATATTCTGCACTGCAGTTTAGGAAATAAGTTTTATTATAAGTACCAATAGAATATGTAGGGGGTAGGGCATAGAATAGGTGTAATATATTGCACACTATGTTTAGGGAATGCGTTTTATAATAAGTGGAGATGGATATGTAATGTTATGACATGAAACCTAGCATGTAATACATGTAATATCCTGTACTGTAGGCTTAGAGAACAAGCTTTGTATGAATATTTGAGGAATAAGTGAGGGTTGGTATCTGGTGTATGCAGTATTTTGCACTGTAGGCTTAGGGAATGAGTTTTATATTTAAAGGCAATGGAATATGTGAAGGCCTGATTGTGGTACATGGCATTTCTTCCACTGATGCTTTAGGGACATGTTTCATCGAGATTGGCAGAGACAAATGTCATGAACAGAGTTCTGTAATTTTACAGCGCTAGATATTTCATGTATCAAATTCAAAACATTGTTTTTGTGTTTTTAGGTTAGATGAGTATTTCCCAGTGACTCTAGTAGGCTAAGTTTACTTTGAAGAGGGCTTTAGATAGCTTGTGCAAGTTTTTATACATAAAGCCTCTCATGAATGCTTGTGGTAAGGACATTTTATTTTATTTTTTGTAGTAGGTGTATTTAGAGTTGTGTTTGGGTATGTTCATGTTTTTAGTTTTTTATTAAATTGTTTTAATTAGTTTACATAGAACCGTGTCTATTTTGACAGTAATGGCATTTTTCATTTAGTTAATTGTGGTCAGTGTTTTCTATTTCACTTTTCATTCTTTCAACTTTTTTTTATTTTAGTATAAAGGAATTTCATTTCTATGAGTAGATTTAGATGCATGTGCAGTTTTTTTTTTGGGGGGGGGGGGTTAAGGGTTATGTGCATCTTCTATCTGCAACATGTGCATTTACTTTTGTAATAATTAACTGAATGGGAGATACAGGCCATGTTTTAGTGCTTTTCATTAAAACTAAAATTATATTTGGGTATGAGCTCTTTTATGTGGTGTAGGGTGTTTTGGGGCTGTGTGTGTATGTGTTGTGTGTGTGTGTTGGGTGGGAGGCAGATTCCTTATGGTGGTGTAAGCCTGCCCCATTTCCAAAAGACTTGCTCTCAGTGTAAATTACTTAGTCTGGCATAAGGCCTACCTATAAAGCAGGTTTACTAAATTACTTACACCAATAACAAGTCTTTTGGAATTCGGCTCTGTATATGTATGTATGTGTCTGTGTTTCATGTGGGCAGTGTGACTTTTAGTTTTATTAAGCAGCATAAACAAGAAGGTTTAGAGAAATTTTACTAGGGTAGTTGACACACCAATGATGAAGAAACTGTTGTAATGTGTTAAGAGTTGAGAGTAACTTTTCATGATGTACTATGAGTACAGATAAACAAAAATGATCAAACCAAACAATCTGATTGGCTAACAGTGCTATTATTTATTTGTCTTTCTTTACCGGGAAGGTCCATCTGGGTAATACCCATTTTCAGCAGAGGCCAAGGGAGAAAAGCTCCATTTGTTTACATTGCATTATACTTAGTTCCAGTTAAACACAGAGTAGTTACACTTCTGTTTACATTTATACATATACAGTAGTTACATTTATATAGTCTAAGATTTAAAGAGGTAGAAGTTTCTAAAGAGAAAACAACATGCAACTTAGTGAATTTTACAGGCAGCAGTTATGTATATTATTTTTAAGGAGAATATTTGGAGAGTAGCAGCCACAGTGGTGCAGCGGTTGCATTGTTGCCTCACAGCAAGAGGTACTCATGTTCGATTCTCAGCCGGAGTGCCTTCTGTGTGGAGTCTGCATGTCCTCCCCGCGGTCGAGTGGCATTCGAAAGACATGTGTGAATGGGCGTGCCTTCACTGAAGGTTGGGTGTCGGGCTGGCAACTCGGCACCATATAAATCTACTGCCAATCATTAGCAGACCGGATTTCCGCTATGGCGACCCCTAACCAGGAAAAGCCGAAAAGACACAAAAAAAAAAAAAAATCATACACTGAACACAAAGTCTTAACCTGGTGATGAGCATGTGCTGGATCAGGAATGGTTAATATATTAAACTTAAGAACCAAGAGGCAAACTGTTCAAAAACAAAAAAAAAACTGAATGTGAAACCCAGAGTAGAAATATGAATTGTAAAAACTTTTAATTAACTCAAGAAACTCAATAGAAATGTGAATAAAATCAAACATAGGTAACACAAGCGATAAGCACTTGCGTCTATATTAATTTAGAATTCCTCTGATAAAAATCTTACCTAAGTTCTATTCCTTTTATACAAAACTACCATGTTTGACAATCACATGACAACCAAGCCCCCCCATGATGGCACCTACTCGCTAACTTGTATTAACACCACTAGCCAATAGTTATTCAAGACAATAAAAATCCAAAGCCTGGACCACAAAGGGCACAAAACTGCTGGCTGGTAAAGAGTAAAGTTTATTTAACGCCACTGAAATTACACACGCATTTTCATCCAAATAACTCTCAGACTTCCTCAGAACTAAAAAAACACCATTCCACTTAGGTTGATTTATATAAGCATCAATTAAGAAAATTAATGAACTACCAAAAATGTAAAGAGCCAGGCATGAAAAGCAAATGGACATTGAAAATAAACTGCAATATCTAACTGATGTACTGCTTTGAAATAAGAAACTTGATAACTAAAATTGATAAAAGTATGATGTATGTTTAAAAATATACACAAATATCACATGATGACCTGGGTATGTATCATCGTGGACTGAAAATTATATAATTAAAACAACCATGTTAAAATATAAAAGAAACATAGAATCATAATTTAGCTGCCCTCAATTTGAGTAGGGGCACAAGTAAAATATGATCATTAAGACCCAGAGATTTGTTAGATTCCAAAAATAACTGCCAATAGGTTTCTTTGTATTCCAATTTGTGTTCACAGGGTCCGCCTCTAGCATTGATACAAGATAAAGTATGTTTATACAATGCATTGTTGACATTACACCTACTGATATCATTTGTATGCTCATATATTCTACGTTTGAGCTATCTCTCTGTCTTGCCAACATAGAAACTGTCACAGCATCCACAGGTGGCTAAATAGACCAGACCCTAGGAATTACAATTGGTGTAAGTCTTAGCAGTTAAAGTTTTTCGTCTACATGGTAATGATACCTGTTCCTTATTGTTTATAAAAGAACATTGGTTACAGGCTCCACATTTGAAGGTGCCCTTCTTTCTATGAACAAACACATCATCATATCCTACCATCTTGAGCATGTTTTTAATATTTTGCCCCTTCCTAAAGACTACTTTGATAGATTTAACTTTTAAGTTAGACAGATCAGTAAAACTTGAGAATGTATCCCATTCTTTTAACACTAAATTCTTGATGTGTTGGGCATTAGAGCTGAAGTTGGTAACAAATGCCCTGTTGTAACCTGTCTCACTGGAATACATACAGCTGTGTTTATTGGAAAAACTACTTCCCATACCTAGGATGGGCCTGTAAATAGTTTTCCTACCATGTGTAACTTCTGTCCTGATAGAGTTGATAAGCTCAGTGGGGTAACCTCGTGCAGAAAACATCTGTTGCAACACAGCACATTGAGAAAAGTAATCAGAATCATCAGAAGTCATACAACAAATGCATACAAATTGACCTTTGATGATACCTTTTTTCTGATAAAAAGGATTTGTGCTGCTGTAAGTGATATATGTATTGGAGAAAGTAGGCTTTCTGAAAACAACAGATTTAAAACGATAGTCAGTTTTCTGTAACGTAACATCTAAGTAGTGAATAGTAGAAGGATTGGCTTGATGAGTAAACCTGAAAAAATCAGTAGTTTGACTGAGGTAGGAAATAAAATCACTCAAAAGATCCTCACCCCCTAACAAAAAAATACAAATGTCGTCCAGGAACCTGGAGTAAAAATTCCAATATTGGAAGGAAACACAATTATGTACAAATTTGCACTCCCACACAGATACAATGATATCTGCAAAGGTTGGAGCACAACTAGCTCCCATGGCTACCCCAGACTCCTGGCGATAAAATTCACCCTCAAAGAATAGAAATTTTATTTCAACACTAGCTCTGCCAGTTCATTACATAGAAAAATATAATTTTCAGTTACCCCTGGTCTAGTTCTTAGGGCCTCTTCAAGCCAAACCAAACCTAGGTCATGAGAAATGACCAAGAACAAATCAACCACATCTATTGTAGTAAATTAAAGATCATGAACTGACAGTTCCGGTTTGACCTTGCTCAGAAATTCCCATGAATCTTTGAGAATGTGTACTTCACCACCCCATAAAGATTTAAGTTTCCAGCCTAAGTACTTAGCTATGGGGTAGATTTTACCTCCTTCTGAGGCCACAATGGGTCTGAATGGGGGGGGGGGGTCATCTGCACATTTATTTACTTTAGGTATCCTGAAGATAGAAGGTACACAAGGATGAGTGTGGTACAAATATTGGTAAGTATTGTGATCAATGACACCTTGATCAAACAGATCTTTTAGTGCTAAGTCAATCTTCTTATATGAGATGTTGATTTCATTGATAGAAACTTTACTATATCTGGATTCATCATGTAAAAGAGTATGCATTTTACTATCATACAAGATTTTATCCATGATTACTACCCCCCCCACCCTTGTCGGGTTCCATAACACGAATATTGGGATTAGAACACAGGGAATCCAATAACTTTCTGTCCCTAATATCAAGGTTGGAAAAAATTTTGAAAGAATCAAAGTTTTTACGTATCTCATGTTCAATAGTGTTTTCCAGATTTTTAAGTTGAGGGTGAAGTGGGGGGTTGAAAGTACTCAATTTCTTGGGGGGAAATGAATCCGATGAATTTGAGTTTTCCCCAAAAATGTTTAAAAGATTTAACCATCTAGTGAACATTTTGAGATCCAACAGGATTTGTGGTAGTTTACTTTTACCACTGGGTACAAACTTGAAACCTTTCATAAATAAGTTGAAGAAATCATCAGTGATTTCTAGTCCACTGTAACTGAATATGTTGAACCCAGCTCTACTAACCACATGTATTGTTTCCTGATCTTCCCCAGTGTTTCTTAATTGATGCTTGTATAAATCAACCTAAGTGGAATGTTTTTTTTTAGTTCTGAGGAAGTCTGAGAGTTATTTGGACGAAAACGTGTGTGTAATTTCAGTGGCGTTAAATAAACTTTACTCTTTACCAGCCAGCAGTTTTGTGCCCTTTGTGGTCCAAGATTTGGATTTTTAGTTTTGTTGAACTGGACTGTGACTCTTTTCTGTGGTTTTCGTTATTCAAGACAATAAGCTCATACTTTACCACAACCTTTCATAAAAAAATATAATGATAAATATTAAATAAGTGGTTAAATCCCACTCAGTTATGCTACATAAATTATCTTTCCAGAGATTTCAGTTTTAAAATGTAGCTAATAGACATCTGATCATTTAAACCTAGCCAGTGGTTAGCATTCAGTTTTAGCTGCCAACAGAGTTCCAGTCTTTCCAAGTGTAATGACCACGGGCCGCCCCTATTGGAAGGACTTAACCCCTTCAATACAAAGAATTTAAAATCACGATCCATATGATCCAACAAATGCTTAGAGAGAGCATTAGAATTTTTTTTAACTCTAATATCATAGCTGTGCTCATAAATTCTATCCCGTAAGCATCTCTCTATCTTGCCAACATAAAATCTTGGACACTGTTGGCACTGAGCACAATAAACTACCTTGGTGGAATTACAGTTATGGTATTTATTTATACTGCACATAATCCCATTAACTTCAAATAATGCTCTCACTGCAATGTATTTACATAAAGCACAATGGCCACATTTATATATACCACTTTGATGTTGCTGTTGTTCAAATTTCCTGCAAGGTTAGGGTTAGAGGCAGGGTTAGGGTTAGCACAGTTTCTAAGGTGCTCTCATATTGCATACACACACACACACACACACACACACACACACACACACACACACACACACACACACACACACACACTCTGCTAAAGTACTTCAAAGCCTAAGTCTGTATTGTAAGCAACCAAAGCCACCTATATATATTTGTTAAAAGATACATGAATTTGTCTGTAACTGTTTATACCCATGCAATGCATGCTTTATAAACCTTCTCACCTGTCGTCTGTGTCTCAGCAGAAATCACATATATGTATATGTCTATAACTATATATAATTTCTGTATATACGCAAAAATTGTATAATTATACACACTTTACCTTTTTCAATATGTCTCTCTAATTGAAAAAAACTGTTTATGGTTTCACAGACTGAGACTGAAATTGTTCAGTTGTGATTGATGCTCTTTTTTTGACAGTGTTTTTATGATTGTCACCTTCAAATAGCAGGGATGGATCTGTTACACTTGTTGAGTTGAAAAGTAAGTATTACTATGTAATTCTTGCAGATTCTGATAAAGCATTGATAGAGGCCATTGGCACCAATGGGGGCATCATTTGAGATTCGTTGCACAGGGTTTTCAATTTCTTTTGTTGTTTCTGCTGTGAAGAAACTATTAAAGGGGAAATCAGAATTTTGTATGGAAAATGTTTAAATGAAATGTGGGTGTTTTTGAAGTTGACAGAACTCTATGTAGAAATCTTGATGAGACAGGGCTCATAAAAGGATCTGTATTAGGTTCTCAATCAGTGACACAGTTTACTTTCAAAACTGGTTCTGCTGACATTACACAGAAGTTTTCAGTGAATGTAGATGGTTGGTCATATAGTTCCTGATGGATTTTTTATATAGATTTCATAAGAGGATAGATACTATTTCTGTTTTTCCTTTCATTGTTGCAGACTATATATCTCTTAGTTATCAATATTGATTTTAACACTTTTGTTATCTATTACTTTCTAGATCTGAAAAGTGTTCAGATTGTGCAAAAGTATTTATCATGCAGAGTGCTGGATAATGCTGCAGCTGCAAATCAGGGCTGTGTTTTAGATAACACAGGTGATCAGCTGGTTGTAAAAAGCTTGTTTTGTAGTTCATAGGTGCATACTAGGCTAACTGCCGTGTAGGGCCATTTTAAGTCTAGCCAATAATCTGAGGCTAGAATTAAACCCTGTATCTTGTGCCTATGACGTGAAGACCTTAACCATTATGCCAAATATATTTACATACATTGAGGTGTTGTAATATTTTTGAGTTTTAGCCCACAAGGTAATGGCTCTGGTATAGTTTTTGTGGGGATGTTTAAATAAAATGCTATATAGTAGTCTCACAGATTGGTGGAGTACGAAATGTGATGAAATGTGGTTGAAGTTGTTAGCTGTGATAAAGTCAAGGAAAGCATGTTTACTAATTTTCATTGTGTCAATCATTTCTAATGGTATCTTTTATTGCCTGCATAAGGCTGTGGTTTCTGAAAATTTGGTGAATCACCATTTTAGAAGACCCTAGGAGATTGCTATGAATCTCCATAAGTATGGCGATATTCTTGAATGGGCTGGACACTTGAAGAATTAGACTTGTAATTTGACTTTTTTGTGATGGTTGGTGGCTGAGGTAGGCAATGGCAAAGTGGATTTGGTAAGTGCTTTGAATGCATACTCTGTTCTCAAGCCAATTAGGGTCTCTGTCACTGGGCATTGAACTCTGGCCTTTAACTGCAGCCTTTTTAAAAAATAAAATTATTCCATTGTTAGTACATTTCCTTGGTCCTGTATTAAACTTAACTAACTGTAGCATAGGAAGTGGTAGCTAATGTTTCCTTTACCCAGGATTTGTACTGCCTAAATTGTTTGTGAAATGTGTATTGCGACAGGATTCTGCACACTTGCACTTCATTTATTCTCTGGTTAAATGCTTTATCTGATTCAAAGTCATGAGGGGAGACAGACTATTCTGCGACTCAATGGGTGCAAGTCTGGCAAACCACACCTGAAGAGGATGGCAGTGTATTGTAGGGTGCTGACATATACACACTGGCATTCACACCTGTGAGCAATTTGAAAGATGATAAAATCATCTATAGCACATCTTTTTGATGGGGAAGGAAACCAAACCAAACTGAATATGCAAGAAGACAAAGAGAAGAGAGAGGTGTGAAGATACACCAGCCAAGAAATAAACTGAAATAGAAAGTTAATCACTATAAGACTCATTTCCACAGAGCTCACAATCACGTTGTGAATGTGCTGCTATTTCCAGAGTCTGGCTTAAATCCAGTGCAATCCATGCATAAGATAGGCACTTCTGGTCACTGTTGCACTTGTATGACTTATTCTGACTGTACTGCTGTTATATTCTTGTATTATTTGTTATATTTTGTTGCACTTTATTATTGTAAAGTGCCTTTGTATATTGCTAACCTCATTGCCAGCTCCTACACTGTTGAGTAACTTTTATTATTATCATATTTTTATTATTTTTTAGCCAGTTGTTTGTAGCTTAGTTCTTCACCTTTGGGCTTTGTCTTTGTGGTTTTATATTAAGGACACTCAGGACTGTGCTCTAGAGCCAGTAGGGACAGCCTGGTCTGTTCTGAGTGGTAATCACATTAAAAAAAAGTGTGACCGTCTGATTGGCCACAAAGCTATTTTGTGTGTTAGTTTTCTGTGCCTGTATAAAGTTGGCCTGTTTGCATAACCCTACACATCCTGTTATAGGAGTGCCTTAGAACTGACATTTTATTCTATAAAATTGCCCTTGAAACTTCTCCATTCCCCTTTTGTGCTGAGAAACTTGCTTGCGCAGTGACAAGCACTGCCCCTTGAGTTTTGTACAAACTAGCTTGCCCAATGACAAGCCCTGCCCCTTGAGTTTTGCACAAACTAGCTTGCGTACTGACAAGCACTGCCCCTTGTGTTTTGTACAAACTAGTTGCACAGTGACAAGCACTGCCCCTTGAGGTTTGTACAAGCTAGCTTCCACAGTGGCAAGCACTGTCCCTTGAGTTTTGTACAAACTAGCTTGCACAGAGACAAGCACTGCCCCTTGGTTTTGTACAAACTAGTTTGCACAGTGACAAGCACTGCTCTTGAGTTTTGTGCAAACTAGCTTGCACAGTGACAAGCAATGCCCCTTGAGTTTTGTACAAACTAGCTTGCAAAGTGACAAGCACTGCCCCTTGAGTTTTGTACAAACTAGCTTGCGCAGTGACAAGTACTGCCCCTTGAGTTTTGTACAAACTAGCTTGTACAGTGACAAGCACTGCCCCTTGAGATTTGTACAAACTAGCTTGTGCAGTGGCAAGCACTGCCCCTTGGTTTTGTACAAACTAGCTTGCACAGTACTGCCACTTGGTTTTGTACAAAGTAGCTTGCACAGTGACAAGCACTGCCCCTTGGTTTTGTACTGGGCACTACTGTTTTTACTCCTTCAGCAGCATCTGATCAAGTATAAAGGGCCTTAACTATGAATATGAACTCCCCTGCTATCACTGCAGCCAATTTGGTGGATTTGGCTAAGGCACTGTAGCAATTGATTCATGTTTATTAACAACCAACTAGTTCTTAGATAAACTACCAAAGGAGGCAAATCTCTCACATACAAACACTCATAATACCACTCAGGCTGTCAGTAATGCATACCCTACACTCACCACATGCACTAAGGATCTGACACATAAACCCACATACGTTGAGGCTCTTAAATGTAATATATCTAAACCCCAAAGACCCCCTAGACATTGCACCTACAGCAAATATCCTCAGCAGCCCCAAAAGCACTCCATCAGTGCATCACCCACCACAACACATACAGCCACATCTCACACAATCTCAACTTCTAAGTCCTTAAGACAAGCCATCACACAACCCAATATTTTGGTCGTAGGAGACAGCATTGTGAAACACACAGATGTCCCACTCACCGGGCTAGGGAGAAAGTTACTGTCAGTTGCCTACCAGAGGCCAGCATCCACCAGATCATGCACGCACTCAGTTATAGTCCATGCGGGTGTGAATGACCTGAGATATACCACTCTGGACTATATGAACAGAGACATCATGGAGCTCTTGAATTAATTGTCCCAGGTAAGTATAAGCCTAACATTGAGCATCATTCTATCTTTTACAATAATGATGGCACAATATGAACAGAAGATGATTGACATTAATTATTGGCTTAGTTTTTGATCTCACTCCAAGGGGTACAATATTTGTCAGCAAGGGATAATATGGTTGACAGTCCACATGGCTTAGCCAAGGATGGCCTGCATATGTCCTCTCTAGGCTTTCTAATATTGGTTAAACTGTTGTCCTCCACATTTTGTCTTGTTAGGGAATGCCAAACTGACAAAATTCCTGACAGTGATTACCATCAGAAGATTGGGGTAGCCATGGGCACCATGTGTGCAAACATCTATGCCAACATGGTGCTCACATACTGGGAGTCTCTATATGCTATAGGTAGAAGTAACTTCTTTTTCCAGTACAGCTCAAATTATATACACTTTGTGGATGATGTGTTCTTTGTATGGACTGGCTCAATAGAGACTGTGGATGAGTTTGTAGACTATTTACATCAGACCACTGATTTTTGTTTTAAAGTTCACATTTAAGCATTCCCAAACCTTGATAGATTTTCTTGATGTTTGTGTCTTGAATACCCCTGATGTTTTGATACTCAACTCTATAGTAAACCCACACAAGAAAGTTAACACACAGACCTACCAGAGTATGCACTCTAAGTATGTAAAGCGTAATATGCTTAAAAAGCAATTTTATAGACATGCGAGACTGAATATAAAGGATGAGAATATGCTTCCTCTTTTGATACCCTGAGTGAGGATTTTCACTGTAGGGGGTATGCTGAACATGAGAAAGGGATGGCGTGTCATGAGGTTCTGTCACATAGAAATGATTCAGCTAGACCCTGTTTCTCTAACTATAGTTATTCCACTATGGTAAGACAGAATAATAACAGAAATTATCTTAGAATGTGTGTTACCTATTCAAATGACATTCAACCTATCTGTGATCTCATTAGAAAACACTGACATATTTTGACTACTGATGTCAGATCAACAGACCCTCTATTTCAGTTAGGAAAGGGACACATCCATGCAGATTATGTAACATGTAAGTACATTAAAACTGATGATACCTTTATATATCATGTTACTAAATGTACTTTTAAATTCAACTTCTGTGTCGACTGTAGTAGTAGCAGCCTGGTCTATTTGGCTGTTTGTGATCAATGTGGATGTTACTATGTTGGTAAGACAAATTGTATGTTGAAGAACCGCATCAGGGAACACTTATATGAAATAAACAGATGTGGCAGTAGGAATGCTTTATATACGCATATTTGTAACACTGGTATTGAACACTCTTTTAAGTTTTTAGTTTTGGAATTATAGAATGTAGGAGACAGAGGAGATGATATTAAAACAAAAACAGAATGCTTAGAAGTTAAATGGATGTTAATTTTACAATCTGATAAAGAGAAAGGACTAAATGAGTATATACCTTTAAAACCCTTGCTGAGGTCAAGTGACTTGACCAGATGATTTTGAACTTTCCTGACTGTATTTAACCACTGTCTGTTAATTTGTTTTTAGATCTGATGAAGCACCTTTGGTGTGAAAGCCCTCATCTGTTATATATATTTATTTAACATTTGTTTACCGGGAAAGTCTGACTTGGAACACAGCCAATTTTCAGAGGAGGCCCAGGGAGAAATGTTCCAGATGCATGTCTTTCTAATGTAGGAAGAAACCTAGAGAAAACCCACATGAACGCAGGGAGGACAGGGATGACATGCAGATTCTGCACAGAAAGCACTCCAGCAGAGAAACGAACCAGAGAACCTATTGCTGTGAGGCAACAATGCTACCGCTGCACCACTGCGCTGTCCATATATATATTTTATGCCATATATATTTTATTGTTTTTATTTTTTGGATTAAACAAATATTTTATACAGTGCTGTGTTAGCTATTTTTTTTTTACTTGCTGTATATAAAAACCATCCCTAGAAAATCTAAAGGGGTTACTGCTCAGTGTCAGGAGTCTAAACAATAAACTCCACTTCTTGCAAGCACTGCTCATCCTGGAGAATGCAGACATTTGTGCAGCTACAGAGACATCACTTAGAGCCACAGACAGCATCCAAGCAGTGCAGGGCTACAATGCCTTCCACACATTTTAACCAACTACTGCACAGGCAGGGACTAAAGTATCTTGATTTACATAAAAATATACATAACTCAAGACTGGTCAAACAGAATGATGTTCTTGAGCTTCTCTATGTCCCAGTTACAACAGATAAAGTCACAGGCTGTATCTTTGAAAGCTATAGATCCCCTTCTTTAAATCAAGAAATGCATGACACATACTTAAACTTACTTCAGACACTCACCATTCAACCCAACACCATATTCATAAGTGACTTTAACTAGCCCACTATAACCTGGGAATCATACATGACTACAACCTTGCAATCCAAGAGATTCTCAGACTTTGTCAACACAAAAACTCTGCACCAGATACTCCAAATGGTCTCTATGGGCATAAACATATTGGATCTGGTCCTCAGTAACATGATAGAGAATATTGCACCCACTGTAGTGTAATGTCCTGTCTGGTAAAGTCAAACCATAAAGCGCCTTCTAGCTTATCGGTGGGAGTGGTAAGCACTAGGTAGCCTATCTACCACAAGAGTGATTTCTGGCCCAGAAATTGTAGTTTATTGGCCGTTTGGGCAGTTTTTCCATTTCTTTAAACTTTCTGGTCTAAAACCCCGTGTTTGCCCTTGTTTCCCCCCTTTCCTGTAGCTAGTCTAGTCCAGATACAGTTTTGCTGTATCCAGGACTGTTTGTAACCTTCTGAGCCCCCGAGCCTCTCTGTGTCAGAGGGAAGCCTTCTAGCTTGTCAGTGGGAGTGGTAAGCACTAGGTAGTCTATCTACCATAAGAGGAGCAGTTTCTGGCCCAGAAATTGTAGTTTATTGGCTGTTTGGGCAGTTTTTTCCATCCCCTTCAACTTTCTGGTCTAAAAGCCCATGTTTACGCTTTTCCCACCCTTCCTGTAACTAGTCTAGTCCAGATACAGATTTATCCAGGACTGTATGTAAGCTTCTGAGCCCCCAAGCCTTTCTGTGTTGGAGGGAAGCCTTCTAGCTTATCAGTGGGAGTGGTAAGCACTAGGTAACCTATCTACCACAAGAGAAGGGGGTTCTGGCCCAGAATTTGTAGTTTATTGGCCATTTGGGCAGTTTTTCCATCTCTTTCAACTTTCTGGTTTAAAAGCCCGCGTTGTGCTTGTTTCCCACCTTCCCTGTAACTAGTCTATTCCAGATACAGATTTGCTGTATCCAGGACTGTTTGTAAGCTTCTGAGAGGTGCCAAAGTCTGCTCTTCAATGTTTCCCTTAGATCTGCTAGTTCTCTCCTCTCCTGCACTTTTACTAACTTATTAGTCTAGCACTTTACCATACCAGGCTTCTTGTAGCAATTATAGTAGCACACAAGAGTGATAAAAGCACTAAACATTCTACAAGGAAACAGTTGTAGTACTTATTATTAATGCCCTCCCCTCTAAAGAATGTCTAAAGCTCAGTTCCCTGTGCTTTCTCCTATTAACCTGGTGAACTTGGCAGTGTAGCAACTGCCTCATGTACACCGACAACCCTCTCCTCTTACCTCCCAACACTCAGACTTGCAAGAGGTGCATTTAAATATCCAAATTGGAAGCCAAGCACTCTCCAGCCAAGACCAGAATAGCTGGTCAAGAGGAGAAGGTCAACACTTGCACCACACCACATAGAACACATAGCCCTCCAGAACACACACCAGCACTGCCTTCACATAAAACCACACACCCACCTTTGTGGAGGCTCTCAATTAAATCTACCCAAACAGCAGAGACCTCCAAGGCAGAAACACCCTCAACCACCACAACACAACACTAATCATAAGAGACATAACTCTCCTAAACAGTATGCCACTCAACCAAAGCCTCTAAGGCAAAACAGCATGCCCAGCAGACTAGTTATAGGAGACTAAATAATGAGGCACACTGATGTCCCACTCACTAGACTGAATAAGGAGAAAGTAACAGTCAGCTGCCTGTCAGGTGCCAGGATCTGCCACATAACGCATTCACTCAGGTCCCTCAACAACAGGTACAAATATGACTCTGTCATTGTACATGTGGGTGTGAATGACCTGAGACATACCTCCCTGGAGTACATGAAAAAGACATGGAGGAGCTCTCGGATTATGTAGCCCAGGTGGGTATGACCCTAGCCCTGAGCAGCATCCTACCATCACCCAGAATGATACCACAGTACAAGCAGAAAATGATTGATTTCAACAACTGGCTAAGTTTCTGGTGTCATTCTAAGGAGGATCCAGTATCTGTCTGCCTGGGATGACATGATTGACAGCCCTTGATGCTTTGCCAGAGATGGCCAGCATCTGTCACCCATGGGCTTCCAGATACTGGCCAAGGCTCTTGCCACCCCTATAGTGTCTTTTTCGGCAGTGTTCCAAAGACCAAATTACTACCGTAACAGCTACTAACAAATGCAGTCTGAAGGTCATGCTTGTCAATGCCAGAAATCTAAATCTCAAAATGCACTCGCTTGAAGCACTCCTTAAAATGGAGAACATGGACATTTGTTCTGTAGCAGAGACCTGGTTCAAGGCAGCTGAAAGCATCCCGGCACTACCAGGCTATAACGCATTCCACACCTTTTGGCCCCAGAACTTGGACCGAAGCACCAAAGGTGGTGGTGTTTCCATATTCATAAAGGATGTGCACACCTCCAGACTGGTAGCCCAACATAATGCATCAGAGATACTTCAGGTGCAGCTAAGATTGGGTAAGACACCGATTCAGGTTGTAGCCCATTATAGGTCCCCAACCATGTCCCAAGACACTCACTCGACGTTCCTAAGCACCCTGGAGAATATTAGGGTCCAACCTAACACTCTCCTACTTGGCGACTTCAACTACCCCTCCATTAACTGGGAAAACTACTCTTGTACCAATACACTTGCCCAACGTTTCCTGGAATTCATTAATTCCAATGCCCTGGACCAGCTCGTTCTTACCTCCCACTAGAGGTAGCAACATCCTTGACCTGGTTATTACTAACATGGGTGACCATTGCTCTACACCAGTAGTCAACTCCTCCCTGGTTAGATCCAACCAGAAACTAATCACCTTGGAAATTCACCCCCCCCACCCAACCCCCGCAAAGGTAACCACCATGAAAAACTTCTCCAAAGCTAACTTTGGGCTCTTAAGAACAGAGGTGGCTAACTTCATGGCACCCATGCAAATGGAGAATAGTTGCATGACTGATGAATAATACACCAATGCACTGTATGAACATGTACACAAATGCATGGATCTCACCATACCCAACAGAACCGAGACATTTTCCTCTAAAAAAAGGAAGCCAATCTGGTGATCCCCTACCATAAACAAACTCTACAACAGAAGGAGGAAACTGATGCGGAATAAGGTGAAGTCCAAAGACAGGAAAAACTCCCTTATCAGCCTCAACAAAAAGTCGAGATCTTTCATCAAATCCTCTAAAGTTAACTATGAAAACAGAATTGCAGCAGATAGTAAAGGCAACCACAAGGCCTTCTATAGTTATGTAAAGAACTTCTACAGCAATACCCACATTTGCTCTGAGCTACTGCACAATGGTACCTCCTATACCTAGCCAACAGATATAGCCAATATACTGGCTGACAGATTCAGTGCCAACTGTATCCCTCTCTCCCCCAAAGGACCAATCACAATACCAGTAGATTGCCAGGCACCCAGTATTACTGCTGCACAGGTTAAAACAGCACTGTCCAAGGCCAAGAATACAGCTTCTATGTGACCGGACAATATCTGTGGCTGTGTTCAACATGAACTACAGAGTGAACTGGCACCTCACCTGTGTGCCCTGTTCAATCACAGCCTCACCTCAGGATTTGTCCTTACCAAATGGTGCACTGCTATAGTTATCCCTCTCCACAAATAAGGAGCAACTACAAACCCTGGGAACTACCTCCCCATTAGCCTGACAAGTCTGATATACAAAGCTATGGAAAGCATCATCACGGACCTAATAAACAAGGATATAGGGAATCTCTAAACTCTGGATCCCACACAGTTTGGTTTTATGAAGGGTAGATCATGCCTGCTCAACTTGGTCGACTTCTTCGAGTCAGTCACCAGAGCTGTGGATAAAGGCAAGGTGGTTCATACAGCCTACCTTGAGCTGGCCAAGGACTTTGATACCATTCCCCACTCAGGAATCATAGAAAAGCTCACTATGCTAGGCATCAACCCATATATCACTAGGTGGGTTGCAAACTGGGTCACAGATAGAACCCACAGTGTGAACGTAGCTGACTCCAAGTCAGACTGCTGACCAGTTACAAATGGAGTCCCACAGGGATCAGTCCTGGGTCCTCTCCTATTTGGTATCTACTTTTCAGAAGTCCAGACCAACACGAAGGGACTCTGGCTGACAAAGTTCACAGACAATTGCAAGTTGGGAGCCATTATTAACTCCCCAAATGATGTTGCCATCTTACAGAAAGACCTCACTGAGACCAATGACCGGTGTCAGAACCATGGCCTTAAGCTTAATGCCAAAAAATGTGTCATCATCCCCTTTGGGAAAAACCCAGTTCCCATGAACTACCACATCAATGGTAGTCCACTGAACACAGAAGGAGTTATAAGAGATCTGGGAACACAGGTTGACAGCAACCTCTATTTTGACCACCACACTACCACTGTGGTCAGAAAGTCCTTCTATGTGGCACATCTCATTACTACGGGTTTTGCATCCAGGAACAAAGAGGTCATTGTCTCCCTCTACTCTTCCCTCATTAGGCCAATTATTGAGTACAATGCCCCATTTGGCATGCACCTCACTAGACACCTGCAACAACTGGAGAGGCTGAAAAAGTACCTCACAAAGAGGATCCTAGGCCTTAAACACTTGTCCTATATGGACAGACTCAAAAAACTCCAATTATTCTCTGTCTCATATCGCCTACTTAGAGGCGATCTCTGCTTGACTTACAAAGCCATGCCTGACCCCCCTCTGTTAGAAATGCTACATCTAAATAAATCCCAGTCCCTCCATACTACACTCTCCAGAGACCTCAACCTCATTACCACAATCAACAGAACATGCTGGAGGGACAGGTTCCTCAACCACAGACTGCCCATGCTATGGAATAGACTTCCCATACATGTCAAGCAGAGCACCTCGCTGTCCCTCTTCGAGAGAAATCTTGATGAGTGGATGGGAAATAGAAAGTTCACCCCAGGGATAACTCCAGTGGCTCTACTCGACAGAGGCACTGGAAACTAAGGTCAGGTGGCATGATGTCAGGGTAATCCTATGGGCTAGGCGTGTAAAGGCTCCAGGGCCATTAGCCTAGTGCACACCTTTGAACCTAAGACAAGAGTGTCTGCCAGATTTTTGTTAGCCATGTATAAACAAATAAATGTAAATTCAGTGTTTCATTTCCAGAATGTCAGAAAAGTGACTGGATTTAAGAATCCAGTGATTCTTCTGCTTATTATTGAAGTGACATTTGAACACATTGCTATCCACATTTTGGATCCATTAGTAAAGTCTAGCAATGGGTGCTGGAACATATTAGTAACAATGGATATTATCAATGTATTAGTATATCAAAACTTGCTTTGTCACAGGGTCTGTAGTTGAATGTGAGGTTTTACAACTCAGAAGGTAAAAGTGAGTTTCTCATTAAAAAATATACTTTCCTTGGGTTTGTTTACCTTAGAGAGGCTGAAAGTAGGAGCAGCCCCCTCTGCAAAAATGATTGCATTGTAGTGTTGGAGGGTCTATAATGTGATTTGCTGAAGTGATGATTTTAACTTGCATCAATTTGGATATGGTGTTTTGCATATTGATTAAAGTGTATTCATTTTCATTATATACTTATTTTTTTGTCTCTGTAACATCTTTAAAATGCTTCAACATCACCAAAGACGATCCACTGGCAAACTACAAGCAACATTTTCTTATGTTTTGCATTAAGTAGAAATATTGTATGGAGCAATGTGGGAAAAGACAAGCTTGTTAATTACCTTTATATCATCAAAAAGTTGTTTAGTCTCACCAAAAGTATCGACAAGCATACACTATGCTTATAAGTTCATAAGTTCATAGAAGGTTCATAGTTTCATAGTATAGTACTTGGCTATCTGCCCTGGGGCATTTGTAAGCCTAGCCATAGTGATGTGGCTTTTGCCACCCCATGAAATGGTACAAAAATGTACAGAATAAATCTAGAATACTGTGCCTCTGTCTAGTAGTGACACAATGAAGGTCCCCTTATATAATAGAATTAGTTTACTGTGCCCCTGTCTAGCAGTGACACAGATGTGACCCCTGGGGTAAACTTACGATCTCCCATCCACTCATCAAGATTTCTCTTGAAGAGAGTCAGTGAGGGGCTCTGCCTAATACGAACTGGGATCCTGTTCCAAACCATGGGAAGCCTCTGGATTATGAATCTATCCCTCCAGCATGTTCTATTCATACTTGTGCCGAGGTTTAAGTCTTTAGCTCTCGTGGTCCTGATGGATTTGGATTTTTTGAGGTGGAGCATGTCCATCAGATCCTGATTGGACATGGCCTTGTACGTCAGGCAGAGATCACCTCTGAGCAGGCGGTGTGCTACTGAATAGAGCTGAAGTTTCTTTAGTCTGGCAGAATAAGACATATGTTGGAGACCCTTGATCCTTTTGGTGAGGTACTTTTGTGGTCTCCCCAGCTGTTGCAAATGCCAGGTGAGGTACATACCAAATGGGGCATTGTACTCAATCATGGGTCTGATGAGGGAGGAATATAGGGGTACAATGACATCCTTGGATCTGGATGTCAGTCCCTTCATGATGAGGTGTGCAAGGTAGAATGTTTTTCTAACCACTTTGGCAATGTGGGTGTCAAATGAGAGGTCGCTGTCTACTTGGGTCCCTAGGTCTCTGATTACTTTTTCCGTACTCAGTGGGTTACTGTCTATGTGATAATTTGTGGGTACTTTGTTTTTTCCAAAAGGGATGACTATACATTTTTTGGCATTTAGTTTAAGGCCGTGACTACAGCACCAGTTGTCCGTTTCAGTGAGGCCTTTTTGTAGAATGTGTGTGTCTGCTGGTGTATCGACTATGGCGCCTAGTTTGCAGTCATCTGTGAACTTTGTTAGCCACAGCCCTCCCATGTTTGCTTTAACATCTGAGAAATAAATGCCGAACAAGAGGGGTCCCAGGACAGATCCCTGTGGGACACCACTTGTGACGGGCTTTGAGTCTGACATTGCTCCAGCGATTTCAACTTTATGGGTTCTGCCCTTTAGCCAGTTTGCAACCCATCTAGTGACATAAGGGTTTACTTTTAAGCTGTTTAGCTTATCTATTATGCTTTTGTGGGGTATTGTGTCGAAGGCCTTAGCCAAGTCCAGGTATGCTGTATGAACTGCTTTGCCCTCATCAATGGCTCTAGTGACTGTTTCGAAAAAGTCAACCAGGTTTAAAAGGCAGGATCTGCCCTTTACAAAGCCGAACTGGGTGGGGTCAAGTGTCTGTAGGTCCCCTATGTCTCTGTTTATGAATTCCATAATGATTCTTTCCATAGCTTTGCAGACCAGGCTAGTTAAGCTTATGGGGCGGTAGTTTCCAGGGTCTGTAGAGGCACCCCCCTTGTGGAGTGGGACCACTGTTGCTGCACGCCAGTGTTCAGGTACATATCCCAAAGTAAGGCTAAGGTTAAATAGCATTTTATGTGTGGGTTTAGCTCCTCTTGAGTTCACGTAACACGCACCCCGGATACCGCCAGGTCCCATTGATGCTGTGTTTTTGCTTTGTTTAGGGCGGTTCTCACTTGGACATCTGAGATGACAGGGAGATTACATTCAGCTGGGATAAGTATTTCTTCTTTTGGGGGTGAAGGAGGGGAGAAATTTGCACTGAACCTGTCAGCCAGAATGTTGGCAATATCTGTGGGTTCGGTGTATTTTCTGTTGTTGTGAACCAACTCTGAGCATATCTGAGGGTTTCCGCCCAGGTTTCTAACATAGCTGAAGAAGGCTTTGTGGTTATCTTTAGTGTCCTTAGCGATTTTTCTCTCAAAGTTTGCCTTGGATGTTTTTATGAGGGAATGTAGTTTTTTGCTAATGTTGATCAGAGATGTCTTCGTTACTAGGCTAGTGGCCCTAGAGGCTTTAGAAGCCTAGCCATGTTAATCCCAGGTTACCCCAATTGTCCTTGGTTAGATGGATGTATTTTACAGATCACCAGACACTACCCCAGTCCATGAGGGACATGGGTGCCACCCCCAGGGTGAATTTGTGGTCACCCATCCATTTGTCCAGGTTGTGCTTGAATAGAGTCATTGAGGACCTCTGCTTGACATGAATTGAAAGCTTATTCCAGAGCAATAGCAATCTGTGCAGGGGTAGCTCATGCTATCGGACTGCCGGTCTGCAGCCCTCCCACCTAGAATAACAAAGAAAAAAAAATCTGTGAAACAAAAAATCCACTCAGACTGCCTTTAAAGGCAGTCCGGATGCAGAGAAAGAGGTACCCAGCAACCTGTGCTGTAGGATACCCAGGAATCTGTGCGGTCGATGACCACACAGAACAGAGGAGCTCCGGACTGCTTTCCTTGCAGACAGGGCTTATGAGGAGTGAGCTGAGAGCTCTCTCAGTGATTTCACTGCGCAGGCATCGTGCATATAGAGTCTGCTGGATGAAGTGGCTTCGGACATGTTCTGTTGGTCGGCTTCTGGCTGCGGATATGTTCTGTGCATGAAACAGGTAGTTGAAGACTTACATGTGTGTGCGTGCGTGTGTGTGTGTGTGTGTGTGTGTGTGTGTGTGTAATGCCCCTGCTGCTATATACTGGTGGCTAGAGAGAACAAATGGTGGTGGGTAGACATCCTCAGGCTTGAACCCTGTACCTTGGATGCAGGTGGCAAGAACCTAAGTTCCCTATCCACCACCATTTCTAAAAAAAATTGCAGATTTTTGCCTCATATTTGTTCTGTTCCTCATAAAATCTGTGGTTTCTGTATCTACATTTTTCCTTGGCTTGCAAAGTCTGTAGTGCAGTGGTGCACTGGTAGCATTGCTGCCTGACAGCTACAGGTTCTCTGGTTTGATTCTTGGCTGGGGTGCCTTCTGTGTGGAGTCTGCATGTCCTCCCATCTTACAAAGATGTGTCTGGAGTTTCTCCCTTCTCTGCTGAAAATTGTCTTTTGTTCCAAGTCCGAATAGTTTCCTGGTTAAATTTTTAAAAATAACAGGCATTTGAATTTCAGACTTCATATTCTTCAGAAAGTACATGGTAATACAAAACTGTTTATTCTAGCAGATGTCTAAGTTTATAACATGGATATTTGAAATGTGTTCCTATTTTTGGGACTGTATTCCCCCAATATTGGCTTTGTCCACGTATTTTGTGCTAAGGTTGACAAACTATCTATGGTGAGAACTGAATTCATTGAATGTTTGGGGGCTGTATTCCCCCCCCCATTACTGGCTTTGTCCACATGTTTTTTGCTAAGAGGTTGAGAGCTATGGTGAGAACTGAATTCACTGAATATGTTTGGGGGCTGTATTCTCCCATTATTGGCTTTGTTCAGGTGTTTTGTGCCAAGAGGTTGACAGCTATGGTGAGAACTGAATTCACTAAATGGTAGCCATTTAAGTTTGTCTTCCTCTTTTTCACAAAAGAGCTGATTTGGCATAGAGGTATGTTTCTCTGACTATTTTGCACAGGGTCCCCTGGGTTAAAGATGTGGCAGTGAAATGTATGGTGGTAACACAGCATTTTATTCTAGCAACTTTCCAACATTGTACAAGCAATGTTTAAAATGTGTCCCTGGTTTTTGGCTTTTGCCCCCCCCCCCAATAAATTTCGGCTTTTTCAAGATTACTTGTGCTGCAAAGTTCAGAGATACAACTGTGTGTCGAGTAGATTTTACAAGGAGCTGAGAGCTGCTTGGGAACAAAACTTTGGTGCTGCTTATTCTGAGTCTGCTTGCATTGTTAATAGCACAACAGGTAGTGTACTTGCTTTTGATGCAGAAGGTTGTGGGTTCTACTCCCACAGTAGATAGATGCATTGCTGATACTGTACTGTGTTGTAAAGTGGGTGGATGCTGCAGTCCTTTTTGGGAAAGATACCTAGAGTAGTAACTATGAACCTGTTATCAGTTTGTCATACAGTCCCTATCGTGATATTACTAGCTTATCATTTTTTTTAATTCATGCAACATAGGCAATTTATTCCTCATGGGCAACAGGCACTTTATTTGTAGATGAATAAACAATGATATATAAAGTTGTTTGCTAGCAGCAACCTCTTCATTGTTACAGATTTCTTTAATGTGGAATTATTTAGATGACTTTTACACTTCAGAGATTGTGCATATTTACTGATACTGGTGGAGTGTAGAAGGTTGAGTAGACTTTTATGATGGAAATGTTCTGAACTGGGTAGTTTTGTCATTGGTGCATGCATTTTGTTTCATTGTTTACTAATGTTCAAAACAATAAATTTAAAATGCCCTCTAACAACTGTACTGTATTGTACAAGGAATACAATTTAATACAATTGAGAAGGTGTATCAAAGAGCATGTGTATGTTTCGTGTTCAAGGGGCCTATGACTTGAAAACAGCCCAAAGTTAATCTTTATCTGCTACTGGCAAAATGTATTTTCTTTGAATGTGGGTTTAAATGCTGTTTCAATGCATGTGAGTTTCAAGGGCAGAGAAGTTTTAATGCTAAGTCTGTTTTCATTGTGAGACTGCATTGCTTTGTTTAGCAGATATCTATTGGGGTTTGTGCTGTAAAAAATGCAAAATAAAACTTCCAAATGAAATCCAAATCATTGCAGAAGTAAAGCAGTATGCACATTACAGTGTTTATGGTAAATGGGGCAAAATAACCAAGAAATGGGACATTGGAATGGTTGCAGGGGGGAGGCTCCAATCGACCATGATTTTGAGAAGGGAAGGGCAGCAAACTCAGACAGCCCTGGTTGAACTATACCTCTCAGCTGTCCATATTTTTGCAGAATGAATAGATATTTGCTTCTTAATTATGGTTTGTTCCTCATAAAATGTGTGGGTTTTCTGGCAAATCATTTAGGAATGAAGTCACTAAATGACAGACATTGAGTTTTACGTCATAACCTTCAGAAAAATGCATGCTAAAGCAAGACCTGTTCTATCAAATGTCTTAAGTTTATACAAGAGCAATTTTTAGTATTGTTTCTATGTTCCCCCAATATATGTGGCCTTGTCCAGATTTCCTGCATTAACAGGTTGAGAGGCACATGCAAATAAAATTGCTTTATAGAATTATGCATATCCAAACCTCTCAACTGTCCCTGATTTTGGCTCAAAATGTTGCTCTTCCCTTAATAATCCCTCTGCAAAATGGCAATTTTGGAAGAAAACATGGAGGGTTTACAATTAATAAATAACTGTAATAATCAGTTATAGATTACTTTTATTTCAGAAATGCATGTAGATTCTTTTATTTTGTCAGCTGCTCAAGTTAGCAGTACTAATATTAAAAGTGTCCCTTCTTTGACAGGTTCCCAGCTGTATTGTGTGGCTATTTTATATTTTTGCATCACATTTTGGTCAATTTTTCATAAAATTGTGTTTTTTTTGGCAAATTAGTGGCAAATCATTAAAGACTGAAGTTAGAAAATAATGAAAGACATTTGAGTTTCAGATTTCGTACCTTTCAGAAAATTCATACTAATACAAGACCTACTATTCTATTATCTTTCTAAGTTTATAATTGCAATATTTAAAAATTGTCCTTATTTTTTGGGCCGTTGTCCCACTTGTATGTATGGCTTTGTCCAGATTTCTTGCTCTGAGGTTGAGAGGTATGACAAATGTGTCAGGGCCATCGCAGTCAGCCAGAGACATTTCATGGAGTGACTCTGGATGTGTCCAACAAGGCGAGGAGCAGTTATGCAGTGTAAATGTGCAGACTATTTCCCCCCCCCATCCAAGGTAAACACAAGTACTACAGTGGCTTTTCATCTGTCATTGATTTTGCAGAATGTTCTGGTTTCTGTAATTTTTATACTGTTAATATATGCTTATTATTATTCAGAAAGTGCCTTTTGCTCTGTGTTTAAGTAGCAATGCTTTAATGACCATCAGGTAAGCTTGTCTGATATTGTAAGATGCAAGCAAGTTTTAATAAGCAGTATTGCCAACATTGAAAGCCTTTCTGTTGTTGCCATGCAGATAATACTTACATAACTAGATAATGTATAAGCCTTGGGTATTGAAATGCATATGACAGTATTTGTAATAAAGGCCAGGATTAGATCATGTTAAGCTCATTACAGGCTTTACCTGCAAACTAAACAGAATGCCAATCTATCATGCGTGGTCCATATCCTGTGCAGTAATCCTTTAAGCAATATATGTTGAGCTTGTTTCTTGTTTGCTTTTCATTTTTTACTTTGATCATGTTTTCCCAATGAAACAAGTAGATAGTTGTTAGGCAGCAGGTCTTTTTTGGATAAGAAACATTTTTACAAATGAGGGTATCACAGAGATTGCTACTTTCAGCATGTTACTTGTTACTTTAATAAAGTGGCTATAAATTATAATTAGAACTGGAGTGAAAGGAGAAGCGATTTGAGTTAAGTGTTGCTTATTTTTCTTGTACTTGATTTTGACTGGCATTCCAGTAATGTATTTAAAAAGTAATTTATTTTTTCATGCCTCACATCCTTTTTGTTTCCATCTAGATATTAAGTAAGCTGTCATGCAGCCAATGGATTGAAATATTTTTTTTCTTCTACACTTCATTTTGTCTTGATTGGATTCCCATAATGATGGTTTGGCACCCAGGGCAGCGTATTTAATTAAAGTGTTCGTGGTTTTGAGCATAGCTCCTCCCCTTTCTAGTTGGTCACACCCATTTCCATTGACCTTACCCATTCAGCTGTCTCCTGCAGCCCCCCTTTGATTTGAAGTCACCAGCCGCCACTGAATCTGTGGGAGACAAATCTGTCTCTTCAAAATGTTCTGTTAATGTCACTGGCAAGGTTGAGATCCCTACAATGAGTGACTCTGGTGCCATTTGATTTGTGGATGTGCAGCATTTCTATCAGGTTGGGGTCAGCGACTGCTCTGTAAGGCCAGGCAAAAGTCTCCTGTCAGTAATCTATATTATACAGAGCACAGTGACATGGCTTTCAGTCTATCCACATAGGTCATGGTTTGGAGGCCCGGTATCTTCTTAGTGAGAAAACTCTGTGGTCTCTCAAGTTGCTGCAGGTGTCTGGTGAGATACATGCAGAAGGGAGCATTGTACTCTATTAATGGCATGATTAGGGTTGAGTAAAGTGGGGTTATAACATCCTTAGACCTGGATGCAATGCCTTTACTTATAAGATGGGCAATGTAGAAGGTTTTCCTTACCACCATGGAAAGCTGGTGGTCAAAGTTCAGATTGCTGCCGAACTGTGTTCCCAGATCTCGCATCACTGGGTTTGAAGTTAGAGGGGTGCTGTCAATATTGTAATTAGTGGAGAATTTGCTTTGCCAAATGGGATAATAGTGGCTAAAGCCCCACATTAAGGATACAGAAATTCTAACACCAGGCTACAACATTATACGAATGGATAGGCTCAACAAACGTGGTGGGGGTGTTGCAGTAATCTTTAAAATACCATCAAAATAACCCAACTGGACCGTTCACCTCCCACTATTCCTAACTCAGAATTATTACTCACGCACCTTGAAATCAACCCCAATAAAGGAATAGTTATAATAGCCACCTACCTCCCTCCTGGTAACAACTTCCCTAGTATCAAACACCTACTCTCCTGGGCATCCACTGAATTCACCCAAGAAACCTTTATTCTCGGTGACTTCAACCTTGATTAGCTATCCTGCACTTCTAACAATCCATCCAACTTTGTTAATCTCTATTCCTTCACCCAGACCATAATCTGCCCGACACATATCGATAAACACTCCAACAAGCACTCTACTTTAGACTGGATCCTAACCAACAGACCCAAGCAAGGTCACTTAGCAGGATGCCTACCAGACACCCTCAGTGACCACTACTCAACATTTCTTTATAAAAAACGTGTTTACCCAAAAAGTAACATTATTTACAAATGCAACAAACGCATTATCTCCAAAAAACATTTCTCCCTCACTACTTTCCACCTACTTTACAGCAATGTAACTGGACCCCTCTCAAATACCTAGCATTAGATGATGCAGTTCAGTACTTCAACAAAACCTTCCTTACTACTCTCAAAAAACTGGCCCCCACCAGAAAAATTCGTGTTAGGACCAAACCTCTTCCATGGCTGTCCAAAAGTACCAAATTACTAATGCGAAGCAGAGACAATGCCTGGTCAAAATATCATACAACTAGAGAAAAATCAGACCTAACCAACTATCAACAGCTAAGAAACTTAATAAAAAACAATTAAAAAGTGATAAACAAGCATATTTCCTATCCTGCCAGCAAAAAACCCCCCAAAATAACCCAAAACATTTCTGGCATTGTATCAATCAACTCTTAAGCCGAGGTCAAATCTCACCCCCACAACCTCCTCTAATAACACTGTCCCCATAGCTTCCCAGTTTAACACCCAAATCATCAGTGCAGTAACCTCCCTTCTGGACAACCAATCAGCTCAGCCACTTACCATCCCATTATACTCAGTCACAATCCTCTCTTCTTCACAACTATACAAACTAACTACATAAAAACTATCATATCCAAACTCCACAGCTGCTGACAATCTCCTGAATTCCTGAAACTGGCAGCCCCTGTAATTGCATATCCCATCTCAATACTCATTAACTGCTCTATCATGGAACAGTATGTCCCTCGCATTTGGAAAATATCTCATATTATTCCACTCCATAAAGGTGGCCCATCCAAAGAAATAACAAACTTCTGCCCCATAGCAATCCTCTCCCCACTTGCAAAAATCCTAAAGAAATGCATCCACAACCAACTCTTAAACTACTACTTTCTCAACAACCTACTTTCCAACTCTCAGCACAGTTTCGGACCAAAACACAGTACTAGTACAACTCTCCTTGCCTTTACTGACTCTATCCACTAACACTTGAACAAAGGTCAACAGGTCACTTCTATATTTCTATATATGTCTAAAGCCTTTGACAGTGTCTTCCTTAACAAACTATCCACCTACTGCCTTAGCTCACCCACACTAACCTGGTTCCACATTTAAATTTCTAACCATCAACAGGCCACAGTATGGGACTCCTCACTCTTCCCTTTCCTCCCCACCTTTGTGGGAGTCCCCCAAGGTTCCATTCTTGGTCCACTCCTCTTTATCATATTTACCAATAACCTCTACAAAGCAACTCAGCATGCTGCCATAGTTCAGCACGCTGACGACTCTACCCTTAGCTGTTCTGCTCCCTCCACCCAAGATCTCCAAATCAGAATACAATCTGCTTTTCAGGACATCAAATCCTACCTCTCACAACACCAACTCATATTAAATCCCAACAAAACCAAAGTTATAATATTTAGGAATGACAAATCCAAAAATTCACAAATCCCCCTATCCATCACATCTGCTAATGGTACCAAAATTACTCCCACTAATCACATAAAACTCTTAGGTATTACCATAGATGAATACCTCAAATTTGACATACATATTGCCCAAACCATCAAAAAAGTCCACGTCAAATTAGGCAGCCTGTATAGAGCCAGGCCATTCCTAACACCAAATGTCAGGCTTGTCACTGCATGCACACACCTCCTAAGTACCCATCTCCATGGTTCCAGTGTTTTGACAAACCTCAGGAAATCAGAACTCAATAAACTGGAATCATGTTACCATAAAATCTTTAAATTTGTCACCAACCTCCCATTCACATCCCACCACTGCTCATCACTTTCAGCATTAAACTGGCTAGAGCTACCAAACCTTCTGTCTCTCAATCATCTAGCCTTAACCCACAAAATAATCTACAATCCCAATAACTGCCCTGCCCTATCCTCCTTAGTTCAACCACACTTCAACCAACAAACTCTCAGATCCTCCAACAAACTTTTATTTAAGGTGTCCAACTCCCACAACCAATACGGCAACTCCCTCTATTCCCATAACATATCCAAACTCTGGAACTCCCTCCCAGAAACCCTAAGGAATATACCCTCACATGATCAATTCAAAACACTACTAAAACACCACCTTAGCAACCACTGGTTATGCTCCTGCCACTCCCCTGCTTAAACCCACTCTCCCCTCTTGTTAGCTACTCTCAGACAGGAGCGGCCTTAGGTCAACTGGTGACCTAGGCAAAAGGGCTCCATGGTATCCCCTACCACACTACCTGGTGCCCTCATTCTGGTCTACCTACACCAAATAAATACTGGAAAAGCACCCCTGCTAGAGTGGCGCCCTAGGCGGCTGCCTAGTTGGCCTATGCCTAAGGCCGGCTGTGCTCTCAGAACATGCTTTTCTCCAGCTTCTTTTGTAACTTGTGTTGGCTCCTTCTACCACCTTTGCCATCAGCTCTCTCAACTTGTAAATAATGCTTTACTTCAGCTTTTTGTTTATTCACTACAGAGCTGCTCCATTAGCAGGTTTTTAGTTTACCACCATCCTGTTGTGTATGTTCATCATGGTAGATCTTCCCCTGGATCTACACCAGTAAACACACAATTCTCATGTAATATTTCTTCTGATATATGATGTTTTTGATATTATCTTGATATATGATGTTTTGATATTGTAAAAGTGCATACTATTTTGCGGTTTGTTTTTGATTTGTAAAATTGCATTCCAATTTGTGATAATCTGTGTATCTAAAATCTACTTGTGTTGTATTTTTCTGTGGAGCTTTTATCCCTGGGCCTCTGGCCCAGTTGGACATTCCTGGTCAACAAAATGTAATAAATAAATAAATAGTGCACTTTTTTTGCATTTAGTTTTAGACCGTGACTTTGGCACCAGTCATTTGTTTGTGTTAGTCCTTCCTGTAATATGATAACATCACTGGGGGACTCGGTGATTGTGCCTAGTTTACAATCATCAGTAAACTTAGTAAGCCAAAGGCCGTCTACTTAGCCTGAGCTTTTGAGAAATAGATTTTAAATAGTAAAGGGCCCAGTACTGATCCCTACTATACACCACTGGTGATGGGTCTACTAGCAGAGGTGGAGACACCAACTTTGTGTTCTGTTAGTGAACCAATCAGCTGCCCATCTTGTGATGTAGGGCTAACAACTAGCTGGGAGAGTGTTTCAATGATACCCAAGTGGGGAATTTTGTCAAAGGCTTTGGCTAGGGCTAGATAGGCAATATGCACTATCTTACCTTCATCCAGGGCTTTGATGACTTTCACAAAGACGTTTACCAGTTTCAATAACCATGATTTACTCTTAATGAAGCTAAACTGGGTTGGGTCTAGAATTTAAAGGCTGCCTACGTCCTTGTTGATAAGGTACATGATGTTCCTTTCTATGGCTTTGGAGATGAGGTTGGTTAGACTTATGGATCTATAGTTCCCAGGGTCGGTTAATGACCCCCCTTTATGCAAGGGGATTACTGTTGCTGTTCTCCATTCTGCTGGTTCAAAACCAGTTCTCAAGCTATGGTTAAAGAGAATGGCAAGTGGATCAGCTAGGAACTGTTTTTGATTGCTTAGTAAGTAGCCTGGGATGTTATCTGGTCCCATTGAAGACGTGTTGTGGCAATGGAGAGTGCAGACATGACTTGATCTCTAGCGATACTAGGAAGAGAACAGGTGTCAGTTATGCTTTGGGATATGGCTGGTGGGAATAGGGGGTGAAGTTCGTGGCAAATCTGTCAGCAAGCATGTTGGCAATATCCTCCAGTACAGTGTGAGTGGTAGCATTTATTACCAGTTCAGCACATAGCTGGGCACTTCCTTTTAGATTTTGGACATAATTAAAGAATGCCTTATGATTGTCCTTGGTTAGGATGCTATTTTAGCTTCATAATTAGCTTTAGAGGATTTTACAAGAATTCTGATTTGCTTGTTCAGTCTGTGGAGGGAATTCCTCCTCTGCAGAGGCAGTTGCCTCTTGTTCTTGAACATCAGTTTCTTATACAATCTGTTTATACCAGATGTCCACAAAGGTGGCTTGTTTTTTTGGGAGGGTCTTGTTTTAATCTGGTCAGATACAGTAGAGTCTATACAGATGCAAAGACGATAATATAGGGCATTTGTGTAAATCTCTACATAGAAGTCATTATTGCCTGTGATTGCAGGGAGTATAAAACTTTTTATACCATTACTTAGTAGGTTGTAGTTTTTCTTTGGAAAAGTTTCTCAGTTTTTTTGCTCCTCTGAGAGTGTGGGGTCCAGCAGTTACTTTGAGTGAGACTGATTTATGGTTCAACCTTAATAAATGCTAATGAATACATGGATCATTTAAGGAGGGCAGCAGCTTGTTATTGCTCTTGTCCTTCCCACTCCTTTCCCATATCACTTACTTTCTAACAGTTATGCTTCCCATCCTTTCCCCCATCTGATTGTTATCTCCATTCTGAAACTCCAAACCTACTTTGAATTGTATTCTGCATTGGGATGGCCACGGTGGTGCAGTGGTTAGCATTGTTGCCTCACAGCAAGAGGTTCTCTGGTTCGATTCTCAGCTGGGGTGCCTTTTTTGTGGAGTCTGCATGTCCTCCCTGTGGTTGCGTGGGTTTCACACCGGTGTGCTCCGGTTTCCTCCCACATCCCAAAGACATGCTGTAGGTGGATTGGACACTCTAAATTGGTCCTAGGTGTGTGTGTGTGTGTGTGTGTGTGTGTGTGTGTGTGTGTGTGTGTGTGTGTGTGCCGTGGAAGGTTGGGTGCCAGGCTGGCAACTCGACACCGTAAAACTCCACTGCCAATCATGAGCGGACAGGTGATCCGCTATGGTGACCCCTAACCGGGAAAAGCCGGAAGAAGAAGAATTTAGCACCTAACTAGTCCTTCAGTCTTTTCCTTAGTCTTTGCAAAACACTTAATTGTTTTGCCAGTCATTTAACTGGCTGGTGGGAGTGTGGTGACAAAGGAATATTATGCAGCCAGCCAGGATAGGCAAAGTGGATGAAGGGCTAAAAACAGGTTATGGTACTGGTAAACACCTTCCTTAAGTCAAAGTGGGGGGATGGCAGTGACAGTAGGATTTCAGACAAGCTGCCAGTGCTTCTAATTTCACAGACAGTACCTTGTTGCTAAATTATATAAGGTTAGACATCCTTACTGAGCACTTCAAGCAGCATAATTCACTAGTGTGAATAGTTTTGTAACCCCTCATGGGATGGTACCATCCTAGACCTTTGTAACATCTCCTGAAGTATTATGCCTAAAATTGTACTCTACAGAAGATTGAGGAGGTTAGCAGGTCAGTTAAAATAACTTCTATTGCTATTTTGCTGAAAGTAATTTGTGAGGGAAAAGAAAAAAAATGTAAAGCTACAAAGAAACTGTTAAAAGTACTACTTGCATTCTTTTCAAAGCTTGTTTCTTTTTCTTCAAGAAAGAAATCAGCATTCTACATTGCCTAGTGACATTTTAATTCATATACTTGTAATAATTTTATACTATAAAATACACATTAGTGATCCTTTTGAGACTGCATGTTTAAAATGGCTTGCATTTAAGGTGCCAGAATTCATTTCTTTATCTGCTTAGTCATTCTGAATCCTGCTTGCAAGGACTGATCAGCACCTCAGTGACAGAGTTGTTTGTGGCTTCTACCATCTTGAATCCAGTTCAGCTGCCCCCACCCAGGGACAGCCTTGCTTTGTTTTGCATCTTAAGGTCCAATGGATAAGAAAGTATCACTTCTTTTGGTAAGTCTCTCCACCACCTGCTTCAGCTTAGGGACTTTTGTTTTAATATATATTGAAATGCATTCTTGACAGTTACCACCTCAGTTTGAAAAGTAGAGACATAGTCCCAAAATAACAATGAATATGAAGACTAACTTTGCAAGAGATGTTGTCTGTTTACTTGATGTATGTGTTGTTACTGAACCATGGTGTAGGAATGTAACTTTTGACAAGTCTTAGAGTATGTTTCATTTATTCTACATCACTCAGGTTAAATTTCTGTTCTGTTTCACCATTGCCTACTTTTCTAATCTCATGTAGCTATTTCAATAAAGGATCTTTAAGTCTTCAGTTTATATATATATATATATATATATATACATATATATATTATATGATTTACTATTGAAATCTTGAAAGTAAAAAAAAAAGGTACTTATCAGAGAAACAATTCGCCAAAAGTACACATAATCTAACCGTCCTAATGTTGAAAATCAGCTGTTAATGCCGGAAATGTCAGACATGACATTCGTGGCACTTAACACCAATGCCACCCTTGCTGCTACTCCCTAACTAGCACACCTAACATCCAGATTATGCAGAGGGGCAAGCCCCCCTGCAACCCCACTCCCCCAACTATATATTCCAACTCCGAGATCGCACTACATTGAGGAAAGGGATGTATTTCCCTAACCACACTGTACCGCGATCCCTGTACATTCCTTCGAATGTTATATGTGTGAATGCACAGTCCATTCACAAATATAACATTCGCTCATGTAACCTGCACACATATGAAGTATTCAAACATCTGTAGTTCGAATACTTCATAGCCGTGCAATGGTACAGTGACATTTCAATGGTAAACCTACTTATATATATATATATATATATATATATATATATATATATATATATATATATATATATATATATATATATATATATATATATATATATGGTTACAATTAGGAAGGGTGAATGCTCACTTGAGTGAATGCTTTTTCGTTCTGTAAAAAAAAAAAGTGAATGATCTTCCTAATGGAGTTTTTGCTGGCAGTCTTCTGAATGGGATTATGAAACAGCAGGGTAAGGGAAGGGCAATGCCCTTACCCCACTATCGTGTGATATTGGAGTTGGTATATATAATTAGCAGGAGGTATGTGGGTGGTGCAGCATAACAGAAATCAGAAATTAATAATTGTGTTTTTTTTGGGGCAATTACTGTTCTTTAGAGGTTCATTTATCAGTGTTCGCTGTTTCATAAGACATGTATTATATAGATAAAAAAATGTGTGTGTGTGTGTATGTGTGTGTGTGTGCGTATAGATTTATATATATATATATATATATATATATATATATATATATATATATATATATATATATATATATATATATATATATATATATATATATATAGATAGATATAGATATATCATATCTCCTTCATTAGGCTATAAATGTAGTCTGACTGGAACAAAGCTGAAAAACTAAATGACATCCCAATTTTGTATGATTTGCAACTTGATAGTTTATCTGATTAAAGACTGAAATGCTGATACATACACTTACTCTTATTTTATTTTTTTATTTGATTTTAAAACAATAAATAAACAAATCAGTTATAAAACAAATAATTTACATAGGTTCATAGCTGATCAATACATCATCGACAACAATTAATATTTTTCAAGCAAGTCTTTAAGCCAAAATTTATATGAATGTGCAATATAAGCAGTTCTCATTTTATAGTATACAATTCACTACTTCAAACAATTTTTGCCATAGTGATTAATTCAACACTAGAGGGGGTGACTGTACTTTAACACTTTTTAGTAATTACTTTTCTGGCTATAGCAAGAATAGACCAAAGAAAAGGCACTTGGGACTTTGGAATTATCTCAGGAGGTGGATCATTAAATAAAACTAAAGATTTAGAAATATTAAATCTATCTGACCATAGAACTTGAATAAAGTTATTAATTTCTTTCCAAAAAGGGGAGAGGACTTCACATTCATATATCATATGTGTCCAATCCGCTATTATTTCAGAATCACATCTCCAGCATTCAATTATATCGATTTATACATAATTCTAATTTTGTTAGGAGTGATAAAAACTCTTTGTAAAAATTCCAAGTGAAACTTTTCCTATATAATGGAGATGTAGTTTTAGCTGTACATTTTAATATTATTTTTTTGTATTCTTCAGAGAAGTCTTCATTATTAATTTTTGAGGAGTAGTTCTGAAAGATTTAGCTATGTCAAGAATCTAAGTGGAAATGCTCAGATCTGCTCGGAGTTACTGCAGAATGGCACAAAATACACTGAACCAACCGATATTGCCAACATCCTGGCAGACAGGTTCAGTGCAAACTTCACCCCCTCTCACCCCCAAAAGGGCCCATAACTATACCAGAAGAATGTAAAGCCCCTGAAATGACAGACACTCAGGTTAAAATAGCCCTCTCCAAAGCCAAAACAACAGCATCAGTGGGACCAGATGGTGTTCCAGGCTGTGTCCTACATGAGCTCAAAGATGAACTAACCCCCTCACCTAAACACACATTTCAAACTCAGCCTCTCCACAGGCTACATACCCATAGAGTGGTGCACAGTAATGATTATTCTGCTCCACAAAGGTGGAGCCACAACAGACCCCAAGAACTATCTCCTATAAGCCTGACTAGCTTGGTCTGCATGGCTATGGAGCACATCATCATGGAACTCATTAACAGAGACATTGGGAACCTCCAAACTCTGGACCCTACCCAGTTCGGCTTTGTTAAGGGCAGATCATGCCTCCTAAACCTGGTGGACATCTTTGAGACAGTTACTAAGGCTATAGATGAGGAAAGGTGATACACACAGCCTACCTAGACCTCGCAAAGGCCTTCAACACCATTCCCCATTCTGGTATTATAGACAAGCTCACCAGCCTGAACATAAACCCCTATGTCACAAGATGGGTTGCCAATTAGCTCAAGGACAGAACCCCCATGGTGAGAGTTGCAGGAGCTAGGTCTGACTCTAAACTGGTTACAAGTGGTGTTCCCCATGGCTTAGTCCTAGGACCCCTCCTGTTCAGCATATACTTCTCAGAGGTGCAGACAAGCACAGGAGGACTATGGCTGACCAAGTTCACAGACAACTGCAAACTAGGGGCTATAACTGACTCACTGGCTGACACAGGCATCCTCCAAAAGGGTCTCACTGAGATGGATACCTGGTGTCAAAATCATGGCCTCAAGCTAAATGCCAAAAAGTGCATAGTTATTCCCTTTGGAAATAACAAAGTACCCACAAATTACCACATAGGTGGTAGTCCCCTAAATACGGAAAACCCAAGTAGATAGTAATCTCTCCTTTGATAATCACATTGCCAAAGTGGTTAGAAAGTCCTTCTATGTGGCCCACCTAATCACAAAAGGGTTTGCATCCAGATCAAAAGAGGTCATTGTGCCCCTCTACTCATCCCTCATCAGACCCATCATAGAGTACAACATCCCATTTGGGATGTACCTTACAAGACACCTGCAAAAGCTGGAAAGACCACAGAAGTACCTCACCAAGATAATCACTGGCCTCAAACAGATGCCCTATGCAGCTCAACTGAAGAAACTCCAGCTGTACTCAGTTGCATACCATCTGCTCAGAGGTGATCTCTGCCTGACATATAAGGCCATGTCCAACCTAGAATTGATGGACATGCTCCACCTAAAGAAAACCTTACCCCCTCAAGCCACATGCTCTAGAGATCTAAACCTCACCACAATAATACATAGGATGTGCTGGAGGGATAGATTCCTGTCCCAGAGACTTCCCATGCTTTGGAACAAGATTCCAATCTACATTAGGCAGAGCTCCTCACTAACACTCTTTAAGAGAAACCTTGATGAGTGGATGGGAAACAGAAAGTTTACCCCTGGGATCACTTCAGTGGCTATGCTGGACAGAGGCACAGGGAACTAATCTAAGGGGGCAGCGAAAGCCAACACATTCTGCCTAGGCTTATAAATGCCTTCGGGCAGATAGCCTAGTACCTACCTATGAACCTATGAACCTAAGTATGTGAAATCTAACTTAATAATTTTATAAATTTGTAACAAATATGATTTATTTTTCATTGCTTTATTACTGATATTTATTAAGAATTCCAAAAAATTTTAGAAAACGTTTTATCTAGGTTAAATAACTTATTTTTCTCTGTGTTCACAAAAACTCTAAATATTTATAAAATTAACCAATTCTCAGAGTCTTGACAGTATTTGGATCTTAAATTTTTGACAGTATATACATCAGCGCCATTTAAGAATTGATGCTAATAAATTAAATTACTTTGTATATACAATTGGAAACACAGAAAATATTAAGTTTTTAATACAATCATTAGAATATGTGAGCTTTTGGAAAGAGGAAATTATGTTATTTAAATAGGGAATTTGAAAAGAGAGTGTAAATCCAATTACACAAAAATCTTTTAATAACCAGAGAAAACTATTAGGGACTATTTGTTTATGACTGATTGTCCTATATTTATTTACTAATAATATTTCTTGATATATTTGTTTCTATATTGAATCATAAGATTAATTTATCCACAATGATATAACTTTTACAATTGTTGATGTAACATACAATTGAATATCAGGGAACCTTTTTCCACCACTATCCCAACCTCTTCTGTGGCAATCTAAGGAAACTCTTGGTTTATTAGGATGCCAAAAAAATTTAAGTAGAATATTATGTGTCTTCTTCATCAATTGTTTGGTGGAGATAGTAATAAATATTGTAAGACAAACAATATTTTAGGGAGAATTACCATCTTAGTAAGGATTAATCATTCTTCCATGGTAAAGAATAATTTGTGCCAGTTTGTGACTAAACTTAAAATATTACCGAATGATTCCAAGATGGCTGCACATTGAGTAACAGCTTAATTCTGACACTCCCAGTCTGAAAAAAAAGGCCAGTGGACCTAGATTTCAGGGTAAATTTCAGTAACTAGCTAGTAAGTGTACTGCCTGGATTCCAGGGAAAAGAAGTATAAAGGATCTGGAAGGGAATCAGCTGCAAAAGGTGAGAAAGAAGCACAGACTGAGAAGAGTACTGCAGTGGTTTAGCAAAAAGCACTACAAGTTCCAGACATGACTTCCAGTAACCTAGAGGAGAATATAAAGCAGCTGCACACATACATGGTTAAAATAAATGAAACACTGAAGGATTATATGAACACAAACAATAAAAAAACTGATAAAGAAAAACAAAAGTGATCCGTAGACTGATAACACTGTTTATTCCAAATTCTATTATAACACACTAAGTGCTTTCACCCAGCCAGTCCGTGGGTTTCATCAGAGTAAAAAAACATTAAAAACCTTTTCTATTTTATACAATTCAAACATATCTCTAACCAAATCACATATCTGCTTCAATTAAATAGTGATTTTAACCATCAATTAATACATTTCTTAATTACTTTTGTTGCATTTGTTAAATTAACAACATAACGCCTCAAAATTGATGAATAAAAAAACAATGTTTCACAAAAAATATAATTATATAATTATAATTAAAATTCATATACACTAACCCTAGTTCATAAATATAACCTATTTTAAAATTAGTGACAATTGTATAATTAATATTAAATAAGTATGTCCATCTAAAATATATATATATATATATATATATATATATATATATATATATATATATATATGAAATATTGAAAAACTTCTTATATTAATAATAATATATATATTCAATTGTGTTTTTAATTCTAAATTATGAGTTTTAAAATATATAAATAAATATTGAATAAATTAAAGTACTATATGTATTTGATTAATGTGTTTTTTATTGTGTGTGTACTCTTTTATTCAGTTTTGGTTTAATTTGTTGTGTTCCTTCATTTGAAAAGTATAAAACCTGTTAAATACAATATGATTTGTATTTTAAAACACTAGAAATGGAAATATGCTCATTGATACCAGGTACATTACTGGCATTAAGTCTGAGTTGCCATAAACATTCCTTCATTTCCAGTAGGTTGTTCACATCTCCTTCCTTATTGATATTATCTGGAATCCTGTCAATTACAAAAAATATATAAAAAAAACCTTAAGGAATACTTTGAGAGTGACCGACAATATAAGAATTAAAAAATGAGAAAATGTGGGTTATGTAGAACCTGTAAATTCATTAATGATGATCCCTATGTAATGATACAAAACTTTAACAGATCCATTAGATGTCCAGGTCATGTCAACTGTAACACCAAGATGGTGGTATACTTAGCAACATGTTTATCATGTCCTGCTTACTATGTAGGTAAAACTATAAGGAAGTTAAGAGAGCGTATAATGGAACACAATAGAGACATTAAAAACAAGATGGCAACAAGTTCCCTATACCTACATAGTACAAAATGCCTGGATTTCAAAAGGTTTCTATTTTTATACTTTTCAAATGAAGGAACACAACAAATTAAACCAAAACAGAATAAAAGAGTAAACACACAATAAAAAACACATTAATCAAATACATATAGTATTTTCATTTATTCAATATTTATTTATATATTTTAAAACTCATAATTTAGAATTAAAAACACGATTAAATATATATATTATTATTAGTATAAGAAGTTTTTCAGTATTTCATATATATATATTTTAGATGGACATACTTATTTAATATTAATTATACAATTGTCACTAATTTTAAAATAGGTTATATTTATGAACTAGGGTTAGTGTATATGAATTTTAATTATAATTATATAATTATATTTTTTGTGAAACAGTTTTTTTATTCATCAATTTTGAGGCGTTATGTTGTTAATTTAATAAATGCAACAAAAGTAATTAAGAAATGTATTAATTGATGGTTAAAATCACAATTTAATTGAAGCAGATATGTGATTGGTTAGAGATATGCTTGAATTGTATAAAATAGAAAAGGTTTTTAATGTTTTTTACTCTGATGAAACCCACGGACTGGCTGGGTGAAAGCGCTTAGTGTGTTATAATAGAATTTGGAATAAATGGTGTTATCAGTCTACAGATCACTTTTTTGTTTTTCTTTATCAGTTTTTTAGTGTCTGTATTTATCGTTTATACAAACAATAAAAAGCTGTGGGAAGCAATAGCCAGGGAATCATTATGGCTATGCTTGTATGGGCCCTAGGGCCAATAGCCTAGTACATACCTATGAACCTATGGAAAAAATGGAAGAAACTTTAAACAGATATTTAGACAGGATGACAGAACTGCAAAACTCAGAGATTGAAATGAACTAAATGCTGGCTGAATATAAGACTGCACAATAAAAGATGTTTAAAAATAATAGAATTGGAGGACAGAGCACATAGGGAAACCTGAGATTTTATGCTATACCAGATAAGTTGGAAAGAACAGACTGTATTAATTTTATGAAAGCACAAATAAGCAACTGGACTGGTATTCCACAACATGAACTGTTAATTGAAATGGCACATTATGCGTATGCTCCATATGGGTCTATATTACATGATCAAAACCTTAGGTTATCGAATACCTAAAGGTCGATCACTAAATGTTGAACTGCGAAAATCGCGAATGCCTGTTTCTACACAGGGAAACAAGTTGTTTGGCTGTTACGTGGATTTTGCCATTTTTACAATGTAAAGTGATCTCGGAGTTGGTATATTTAGTTAGGGGAGTGTGGGGGGCACAGGCACCCACATCGGGGCCGGCACTTGATTTCTGTTTACAACTTTTTTTTTTTTAGTTTGGCCAATGACATTGTTTCCCTTTGTGGAAATGGCCGTTTGCGATTTTCACCATTCGGCATTTAGTGATCGACCTTTAGGTATTCAATAACTTAAAATTTCGATCATGTAATATATACCCCTCCAAATCTGGTTACTAAAAAACAAACTAGACCTTTAATAGTGAAAATGCAATTTTATCAACAGTTTGTATAAAAGATTAACCTGCCAAATGGTGCAAGCATTGAATACAAAAGTTGGAACCATACACTTAACAAAAAAGCTGTTATACATAAATGGTGAGAAGAATGATCTCTCAAGAACATGATTCTTTCTATAATGTGTTTAAATGTCAATGGTCTTACAGATAAATACAAAAAAGAAAGTGTAGTGAATTATATTAAAAAATGCAGAGTGCAAGTAGCTATGCTCCAGCAGACACACTTGGAAAGAACTGAACATGTAAGTTTGATAAAGGTTTTCAAGATGGTCATTCAGCAGAATATTTGGGGCAAAGGAAGAAAGACTACTTATATTAATTGCAAGTGGAGCTCCAATAGTAATAGAAGAAAACATAAAATACAATAATGGAAGATTTATAGTATTAAGGGGCTATTAGCAAGGGAGAAGGATTACATTGGCATGTATTTATATTCCACCTAAAACTGCAATAATGGAGCTTGAGAAAATTCTGGGAAAAGTAATCAGCTTTCAGCATGGAATATTACTCATAGGTGGGGACTGGAATTTGATTTGCAACAGTGAAGATGTATCCGGGGGCCTGGAAGTTAAAATATAACAAAGGAGGGTAGATTTTTAAAGAAATTTATGAAAACATTTGGCATGGAAGATGTGAATTCAGTGCTAGGAGTTTGAAGTGAATTTATATACTATTCTCCAAGATACAAAAACTGGACTAGGCTTGATCGAATATACATTTCACAGGAATATGTGCATTTAATTGACATGTGCCCAACAACTATTTCAGATCATGTGCAAATAATAATTAAATTAAAAACACAGGGGAATAAAATAAAAATGAGACACTGGCACCTTCCCACCTATCTGCTGAAAAAACAAGAATTTAAGGAATGGGCACTGGAAATTATTCAAGAGTTATTAGAGAAGAGAGAAATTTCTCCTGAAAATGTAGCTGGGGAGTGGGATAACCAACCAAAGCAAAAAATATAACCAACTACTTAATTAAAACTAGGCAGATGAACAGTACAGGCAAACTGAAAAATACTTAACTACTTTATTGTAAGTGCTTTTGGCCAGTAAATACCAGCTTTCTTCGGACATTTAAACTTTGGTCATATGACCCCATTTAAAGATATTTCCCACTGACATAAACCAATTACATACACTGAAAACTAATTCACATGTAAATCAAAACTGATGCATTTAAAAATAGTATCCACCACAATTCACATTGTTCTAAAATAATTATCTACAGCCCCTCCCCTAAGATTTAAAGATACCTGTTCCAATACAACAAATTTAAATACATTATCTGAAAAATCCTTAATATGTGTAAGTAGCGCACCCATCTCCGTAGATGTAGGAATATCATAATTATGTTCATAAATGCACTGCTTTAACTTCCACTCAGTTTTACCTACATAATATACTGTGTATGAACAACACTTAGCAGTATAAACCACCCCCTTTGAATGGCAAGAAAAATGGCCAGAAAGAAAAATACATTTTTTGCCTAGATTTACTTGATCACATTCTAAAAATAGAATTACGCTGACTACACATACCACACTTTCTCATTTTTCCCTACAGATTTTAATTGTGATAAAGACAAACTATCACACCAATCCTTAAAATTCCTATCTCTTCTAAATACAAACCTGGGAAACTCTCCCAATTTCTCCAACAATGCTCTATAAGTTCTTATCAATGCCCAATTTTTACAAATAATATCTAAAATATGTTTACTGCCCTCATTAAATGCAGTAATAAATGCATTATCTACTATATTCTTATCTTGTACTGGTGAGCTATATTCTTCCAATTCATCATTCACCATATCATGAAAACTAGACAGTACATCCATTTCCTAATGGCTGTAGCATCATGCTATCTCGTAATTGTGACATGCCAATCGTATTATTACCCACAGCTGCAATTTACCAAAGGGAACTCATCCCTAACATCTGTCTCAGAAGTATATATAGAATTGGTAGTTAATGATAACATCACTGAATACTGACCAGATATTCTCTTCTTAATTGCCTCAAGTTTTACAGCGTCCACCATAGCCATAGGATAACCTCCATTCAAAAACATATTACCAATAAAGTGACATTCATCAAAAAAATCTTTCAAATCTGTAACCATTCTGGCAATTCTTACCATCTGTCCTTTAATTTCAGCCTTTTTTACATGATGAAGGTGGTTACTAGAAAAATGCAAATATTTATTAGAATAAGTATTCTTCCTAAACATTATTGCCTTTATGCCACCATCTGATTTAAATAATAAAACATCAAGGTATGCTATAGCATTTGTCCCTACCTGATAAGAAAACTGTAAAAAAATCTGTAGTACTATTTATAAAATTCATAAAAGCTGGTATCTCTTCAGCAGGCCCTCCCCAAGCAATAAATATATCATCCAAAAACCGAGCATACATTTTAATATACTTAATAAAACTACTATTGAACAAGTAATGAAATTCCCATCCTAACATTACTACATTAGCATAAAGTGGTCCACAGGGTGACTTGTAAGGTATAATGTTTGCAACTAAGATCATGCCGCTATGATTTATTTTCATTTATATAAATGTAAGATTGTCTGTGTCACACATGATAATTTAATAAACAATACATTTTTTGTAAAAAAAGCTTAAAATATTATCAACAGCCTGTTGAAAGTTTGTATCCTTTCTTTACTATAGACATAATCATTATACCAAGGTTTTTCATTTGATTGCTATTCCAATTGACGTTAGAATATTTTTTGTATGAACACTTTTAATTTTTTATAATTAATAATGTACTTGTCTTATTATGATTATAATCTTAAGTTCGAGATTTCTTCAAATTGACTCATAGAACTAATTAAAAGTTCTAATGAATTTTCTATATTTCCTATTGTTAGTAAAATATCATCAGCAAAGAGCTGAATCTTTAGTTCAAAATCTTATTTTATTTTGATTCTATTTATATTCTTATTGGATCTAATACCATTAGCAACGGGTTCTATAACTAATGCAAAAAGTAAAAGTGATGATGGACAGCCTTATTTTGTGTCTTTTTGTAATTGAAAAGAATTAGAAAGAAAAGAACCCATTTTAACATAAGCACAAGAGGTATTAGCTCAAGTGAGACATTATACACTTTGTTTTAAACAGGTATAACCAATTAACTGAGTCAAAAGCCTTACTAAAATTAGACTAATCATAGAAAGTTATTTTTTTATTTTTATTTGCATAGTCTATTAATGCATGTATTTTTATTATGTTATCCTGTACTTGTCTATTTCAAATAAACCCAGTTTAATCATTGTTAATTAGTTTAGGTATAAGTAGATTAATTATTTTAGCTAAAATGGACATGAACATCTTATAAAAGTGAAACGAGTCTGTATTGATGAACACTTTGCAGGATCCTTATCTTGTTTTAAAATGGGTGATATAAGGGAATATTTCCATGATGGGGAGACTTCACCAGTAGTTTTTCTTTATCTATAGACCTTAGTTAATATTTTAACTGCATTATCAGGTAGTATTTTATATAGTTCTATTATAATACTATTTAAGCCCAGCACCTTATTATTTTTTTAACTTTTTTATTCCATCTTTTATTTTGTTAAAGTGAATCATGTATCATTTTTTTGTATTTGTTCACTTGTTAATATATTATGTATATTTTCCCTTAGAAAAGTTTCTATATTATCATTATATGGGTTATTTGTATTATTATTTATATTTTCATAAATGTTTTAAACCCTCAAGAATACCTTTAACATATTTTCTACTTTCTTTCTTGTTATTTATATGTTATAATTTCTTTGATATGATTTTATTTATTCATTTCCATTGGTCTAAGAGCAAGTTTATGCAAATGTACAGGGTTTACTGAATATGCCTAAAGTTTAAGTTTTTCCAGGTTTATTAAAACTTTATGATTTAGAATTTCAGCATATTTTGTATTTCATTTTTTTAAGTCCAGACTGACTGATAATGTCATTTTTTATCTTACTTTGTCTATTTTGGCCCGTAGTGTATTCAATTATTTGTCTCATTCTCTTGTTTTACTAATACACCAGTTTGTAACTCTTCCATTTAAGTAAGCCTTTAGTGAATCCCATATGACAATGTCAGTTACTTTACCATTCATGTTTATTTTTAGTAATTTTTTGATCTCTTTAACATACCAGTCCTTGAATCCTTTTATTTTAATAATGTATGCTGATATTCTCCTGTGGTATATTAGATTATCAGTTATTAAATAATATTAAAGATTAAGGCATTATGATCCAGTAATGGACAAGAAACTATTGAAACTTCTCTGATATGTGATAACAGATTGTTTGAGACAAAAAAAAATCAATATTTGTTTGTATTCCATATCTATATGAATAATGAGTAAATTGAGTTTGTTTTCCTTAGCTCATATATATCCTTCAAATTAGCTTTCTACCTGCAGTGGAATCTTTGATAAAATACAATGAAAATCACCAGCTATTATGGCTTTACCTTAAATGTAATAGGCTATAGTGTCTAAGTAATTTTTTGCATCTTTAGCTCCAACCCCTAGAATCCAATAAGAGTTCACCAATGTATATAGTTTTCTGTTCCACTCAATTATAATAATGGTTAGCATACCATTTTTATCAACATATGCATCTTTTACTTTAGACATTTCTGGTTAGTTCTTCCATAAAATGAGGGTGCCTCTTCTTTTAGCTTAAAAGTCAGAACCTGCTAAAATCAAATAATTCTTTAATGATAGATAATTTACATCTTTATTAAGTAAATGTGTTTCCTGTAGAACTACTATTTGAGCTTTATGTAATTGCAAGTATTTGAAAAGACTCCCCCGCTTTACTGGATTATTCAGTCCATTAATATTAATAGATATACATTTAAAATCAAAGATTTATATAAGAGAGAAAAAAAATCAGGTATAATGAAATCACATTTATATACAGAACTTAATATATATACCTTACATATAACAATATGAAGTCCTCAGCTATGGACAAAACTTTTGAAACAAATAAAAAAAATTACCAAATTATATAACCCCAAAACAGTCTACTATGGAATAACATATTCCTAGTTTCTTGAAAAAGATGAACAAACTACCTCACAAACTCTCCATTAGGCTAACAACTATTAGCTCATGCTTCTAATTCATATTAATGAGTCTCATAGTTTTAGTATACATCATCTTAAAAAAGGCTATCAGTGAGTTATTATGAATAAGAAAAATTAAACAGCTATTCAGAATCTTTATTATAAGTTGACCAAACTGAATATCTCTACAATCATCTTTCCCTGTACCTCACATTATCTCCCTGGTCTACTATAGGGAAGAAGTCAGGTGTTATTTTTATATTTATTATTTATAGGTCAGATGATTTTCTATTTTTTTCAATTTTATTTACCATGTGTAAAGTTGTTCTTAGGATCATAAGTTCATAAATTAGTACCAGGCTAACTGTCCTTGTGGGCCAATCCAATGTCAGCCAATTACCTGATATAAAACTCAAACTCTGCACCTTGTGCCTATAAGGTGAATACCTTAACCACTATGCAGCCTCCCACCCTTGTAGATGTATTTATATTCTTTAATTATATACATATTTACTTATTCTGATCTCTATTTCTTTTTTATACTATGTCTTGTACTATTACTGTAGTTCTAGGTTTTATATTTTATCTATAATCCTAGTGTAGAGCATCATATAATAGAACATTTTATTTACAACGTATAGATGGTACGAGTGAAACACAGAACAGTTTTGTAACATTTTATTTACCCTTATATATTTTATGTTCTTTAATTTAGTACTACTGGTAGAATCAGTCCGATTTTTTCCTTGAATATTATGTCTGATAGTATCTGAACAAACACCTGAAAAATCTTCCCTTTTAACATTCAAACTTTTCAGAATAAATTGTTTTGAGATATTAAGTTTAAAAATAGACAATAAAAGAGAAGCACAATCTTAATTTTTTGCCAGACGTGTCATTCTATAGGCTAGTATATAAACTCTCTTTTTGGTATATAGGTTCATAGGTTCATAGGTTCATACTAGGCTATCTGCCCTAGGGCATTTATAAGCCTAGCCAGAGTATGTTTGGCTTTCGCCACCCATTTTAAATTAATTTTGCTATGCCTTTTTTTGAGGTTAGTATACTGTGCCTCTGTCTAACAGTGACACAGAAGTGATAGCCGGGGTAAACCTACGATCTCCCATCCACTCATTATGATTCCTCTTGAAGAGAGTCAATGTGGGACTCTACCTAACCTGGACTGGGATTTTATTCCAGAGTGAAGGGAGCCTCTGGGTTATGAATCTGTCCCTCCAGCATGTCCTATTTATTTCAGTGCTGAGGTTCAAGTCTCATAGCTCGATGGGATTTGGATTTTCTGAGGTGCAGCATGTCCATTAATTCCAGGCAGGACATGGCTTTATACGTCAGGCACAGATCGCCTCTGAGCAGGTGGTATGCCACTGAGTAGAGCTGGAGTTTCTTTAACCGGGCAGCATATGGCATCTGTTTGAGCCCTTTGATCCTCTTGGTGAGGTACTTTTGGGGCCTTTCCAGTTGCTGCAGGTGTCTGGTAAGGTACATCCCAAAAGGGGCATTGTACTCAATTATGGGCCTGATGAGGGATGAGTAAAGAGGCACGATGACCTCCCCTGATCTAGATGTGAATCCCTTCATGATTAGGTGGGCTATATAAAATGTTTTTCTAACCACTTTGGCCACGTGGTTGTCAAATGAGAGATTGCTATCAACTTGGGTCCCCAGGTCCTTAATGGCATCTTCTGTACTTAATGGATTACCACCTATGTGGTAATTTGTGGGCACTTTGTTTTTGTCAAAGGGGATGACTATACACTTTTTGGCATTTAGCTTGAGGCCATGGCTCTGGCACCAGTTGTCTGTTTCTATGAGGCCTTTTTGGAGGATGCTTGTGTCGGCTGGAGAGTTAATTATGGCACCCAGTTTGCAGTCATCTGTGAACTTGGTCAGCCATAGTCCTTCCGTGTTGACCTGTACCGCTGAGAAATATATAGCGAACAAGAGAGGTCCCAGGACTGAGCCTTGTGGGATGCCACTTGTAACTGGTTTGGAGTCTGACATGGCTCCAGCAATTCTAACCATGTGAGGTCTGTCCTTGAGCCAGTTTGCAACCCATTTAGTGACATAGGGGTTTATATTTAAGCTGGTGAACTTATCTATAATGCCCGAGTGGGGTATTGTATCGAAGGCTTTTGCGAGGTCCAGGTAGGCTGTGTGGACCACCTTCCCCTCGTCAATGGCCTTGGTGACTGTTTCAAAGAAATCGACCAGGTTTAAGAGGCAGGATCTGCCCTTAACAAAGCCAAACTGGGTAGGATCCAGTGTCTAGGTCCCCAATATCTTTATTTATGAGGTCCATGATGATCCTTTCCATAGCTTTGCAGACCAAGCTAGTCAGGCTTATGGTGCGATAGTTTCCAGGATCCGCTGAGGCACCACCTTTGTGGAGAGGGACCACTGTTGCTGTATGCCACTCTTTGGGTGCATATCCTGTAGTAAGGCTAAGATTGAACAGTAGTTTTATGTTTGGGTTTAGCTCTTCTTGGAGTTCATGTAGGATGCAGCCCAGGACACCATCTGGTCCCATTGATGCTGTGTTTTTTGCTTTGGAGAGGGCGGCTCTTACCTGAGCATCTGAGATGTCAGGGGGGGGCAGCACTCTGTTGGGATAGATATTTGCCCTTTTGGTGGGGGGGGGGGTTTGCACTGAACCTCTCAGCTAGGATGTTGGCAATGTCTGTGGGCTCGGTATATTTTTTGTCATTTTGGACTAATTCTGAGCATATCTGGGAATTCCCACCCAGGTTCCTAATATAACTAAAGAAAACCTTGTGATTATCCTTAGTGTCCTGTGCAATTTTTCTCTCGAAGCTGGCCTTAGACGATTTTATGAGTGCCCGTAGTTTTTTGCTAATACTGATCAGAGATGCCTTCCCTTTTTGGGATTTTGCTCTATCATGTAGTAGCTTCCTCCTTCTATTGTATAGTTTGTTTATGGCTGGGGTCCACCAGACAGGACGTCTGCCTTTGGAGGATTGGGTCTTGGTTTTATTTGGGATTGCATGATCCATGCATTCCTGAAGGTGTTCATAGAATGCGTTTATAAAGGATTCTGCGGTCTGGGCCATATTTTCTACAGGCCTGGGGGCTTTGAAGGATTCCGCCTCATTTTTGAGGTGTATGAAATTTGCTTTAGAGAAGTTTTTCACTGTGGTTTTCTGGGCAGGGGGGTGGGATCAGGATGTGAATATCCAGTGAGATTAGTTTATGGTCTGATCTTACCAGTGAGGGATACACTTCAGGTCTGGAGCATAGTGTCCCCATGTTGGTGATGATCAGGTCCAGTATGTTTTCCCCTCTTGTGGGAGTGGTAACAAGTTGTTCCATAGCATTTGAGTTTATAAATTCTAGGAACCTTTGGGCTAGAGTGTTGGAGCTAGAGTAATGCTCCCAGATTATGTTTGGGTAGTTGAAGTCGCCCAATATAATGGTGTTTGGAGAGACCTTTATATTTTCCAGTATTCTCAGGAAGGCCGAGTGGGGTTCCTGTGTTTGGGAGGGTGGTCTGTAGCAGGCTATAAACTGGAAGGCAGTTTTACCCACTGTTAGTTGCACATGGATAGTCTCTGATGCTTCGTGCTGTGCCACCAACCTGGAGGTGTGGGTATCTTTGACGAATATTGATACTCCCCCTCCTTTTGTGGTTCAGTCCAAGTTTTGGGGCCAAAAAGCATGGTATGAGGTATAACCTGGTAGTGCTGGGGTGCTCTTGGAAGCCTTGAACCAGGTTTCTGTTACTGCACAGACATCGATGTTCTCCATGCTAAGGAGAGTTTCGAATGCGTGCATCTTGAGGTTTAGACTTCTGGCGTTGAGTAGCATTACTCTTAGTTTCTGATCCCTTGTGATACCTATGGAGGTGGGTTTGTCTTTTGAGCCTTGCCTAAAAAAGGCACTATGGGGGTAGCAAGAGCCTTTGCCAATATCCGAAAGCCCAGGGGTGACAGGTGCAAGCCGTCCCTAGCAAAGCATCGTGGCTTGTCGAGCATGTCATCCCAGGCTGACAGGCATTGGATCCCCTTTGAATGACACCAGTACTTAAGCCAATTGTTGAAATTGATCATCTTGTCTTCATATTGTGGCATCATTCTTGGTGAGGGTAAGATGCTACTCAAGGTCAGGGTCATACCGGCCTGGGCTACATGCTCAGAGAGCTCCTCTATGTCTCTTTTCATGTAGTCCAGGGAGGTACATCTCAGGTCATTCACACCAGCATGGACAATGACTGAGTCATATTTGTACTTGCCTTGGAGTGACCTGAGTGCTTGTGTTATGTGGCGGATCCTAGCGCCTGACAAGGCAGCTCACCGTGACCTTCTCCTTGTTCAGCCTGGTGAGCGGGACGTCAGTGTGCCTGACGATAGAGTCACCTATTACAAGTGTATCAGGTGTGTTGTTTAGCCTTAAGGGCTGTGACTGTTCGGCACACTGGCTTTGTGAGCTATGTGTTGCACGTGTTTTGTTTTGGGGTAGCGGTTGCTTGGGTGTCTGCTTTGGAGGTCTCTGCTGCTTAGGCAGATTTTTATTTAGAGCCTCCAAGTATGTTTTTGTGTGTTTATGTGTTTGGTTTGTTGTCATGGTAGGTCTGTGTGAGACTGGAATTGTAGTGAGTGTGGTTTCCTTCTCCTCCTGACTGGTTACGCCAGTACTGAGTTGAGAGAGCTTAGCCTCCAGTTTGGCTATATGGTTGCATCTCTCACATGTGTTGGAATTTGTTGGGAGGAGGAGAGGGTTGTCTGTGTACATGAGGCAGTTGTAACATTGCCTCAAGATTTCCAGATTCACCAGCTGGACCGGAGAGGAGATTGACAACTGACCTTTGGACATGCTAAAATAGTATTGGGAATTCCTTTATAATTGAAAAAAAGGGCCAATGGGGAACAAGGTACTCAAGGGGAGTTTGTGAGGGTGTAGTGCTTTTAATTTTTTAGAGCATTCAGAACCATTTAATAACTGACAGTAGTTTAGAATGCAATTCACTGCCTTTTGCCTATTATCTAACTTGTATTATATAGTGATTGGCCATTAACACTCAAAAGTGAGCACGCAGATTCATCAGCCCAACCAGCATGCCCATTGTAAATTGAGCATATGCCAATGGAAAAAAGTCTGGTCACCTGGACTTTCTTCTATTAATATATGCTGCTGAACTTCTACTATTCTTTAATTTTTAAAACAAAAAATAAACTTACAAAAACAGGAAACTTCAAAAGAATGAGAGAGATTGGACATAGAAAAATATATGGATAATCAGGTACATTATGCAAAACTAGGGAAAGGTACCTGATTATCCTTATATTTTCACTTCCTTTACACAGCACGGATATACTGCTTATGCGTGGGAATGCAAGTCCCAAACACATGTACAGTACATGAAAGCTCCATGATACCAGGGAAAAATGCAGAAGTTCATAGGTTCATAGGTTGGTACTAGGCTATCAGCCTTAGGACCTATATAAGCCTAGCCATAACAATTCCCTGTATATTTCTTCCCACAATATTTACTTCCCTGGACCCCTGTCTAGCAGGGCAACTGACATGGTTAAGTACACCATGCTGCCATTGCACAAGGACATTATTTAAGAAAAGTAGCTAACTTTTTTCTTAAATAATGTCATTGTATAGTAGTAATAACCTATGGCTGGGTATGGGTAATGCTGATTTACCCACTGTTGGCTTTCTATGGTCACTCAGGCTTTGCCCTCATGACCAAACCACACCAAACATGGGTAAATCCATTACCCACACCCAGCTATAGGTTATTGCTATATTCATTGACATCTTAGCATACAATTCAAAATATTATGATTAATTTACTTTGGGACAGGAGGAAGTAACCTGGACAGTTATTAGAATTTTCAGAGCTCCTACAGCATCACAAAAGTGGCCAAGCTGGTTTTCACGATAACGACTTGAAAATGAAGAATCTATCAGTTGCATTTCCCAGAAAAAACACTCACAAGTGAATTCAAGCCACCTCCACACCACAAATCAATCCCTCAAACCCCTAGCTAGCTGGTTGCCTTTTTAACATGGTTCTGTATTATAGAGTGATTGCCTCAGAACCAATCTGTGCTTCTGAACTGCAAATTGCAGCCTGCACATCTGCTTATCATTATAATAAGCCAATCCCATGCAAGCACTGAACAAGATATAAGGCCTCAATGTACATTATAACCCCTTTCTCTGTGTTGGGTTGGGAAATAGTAGGGGACTGATGCTATGTCTGTAGCAGCTACTATTTACATACAAATGTGTGTGCTATGGACTGAAGCTGAAGGTTATCCTGCAGGCAATAGGCAAAAGCAGAAAGGGTGAACACTTTTCAGGACAACAAGCTGTAAGAGTAAGTGTGAGACCTATGGCAGTCTTGTTTTATAGCCAGAGCCAGATTGAGTGTAGCCACCCCACTGGGAAATAAGGTATGTGTGTCAGGTAAGTGTGTCAGTCAATGATATCATTAAGACAATGCAAGCCAAAATGCTTGGTGTGTCTACAAAACAGGCAGGTATACATTAACCATAATGTCAGACAGGTGGACAACTGCCAAATCACGTGTTATGTGACGATATTCCCCTGTGGAGTGTGTGCTGGCAACTCTTGTGTCTAGCTCAGCAACCATATATGTATGCTACTTGTGCATCTGTGGTTGTCTGTGATATCACCAGTAAAACATTGTGGGCTGCAGTGTGATATTACTGGGGCACAATTTCAGTACACACTTCAACATCCAGTGAGAATTCAGCCTACTACATTACCTGTTGCACTAGGATAGGATGAGACTGGTCCCATCTGTAGGCCTTTGCTCTCTGTAATATAGATGCAGACATTCCAACTGTCATGCTTTGGGATGTTAAATAGGAGATGAGACAGATATACATATCACACTTTATAATATTGCTGGCCACATACAAGTATTATCATAGGTAGATGCAGCTTTATTTGAACTCAAGATCATGTATATCAAAAAGTTTTTTTTTTCAGTGCATTTTATAGACTGAGCTACAGAGTCACTGCTATGGCAGGTGAACTCCTACATGCTGAAGTTATCATTCCACAGTTATTTGCTGTTAAATACCGCACTTACATCTATTAGTATGTGTATGGCTTTAGAGTGCTGTATTTGTATAACAGAGTCCCAGTTAACATCCTCATTTCCATTAATATTTTATCAAGTGTGTTCTCACATGTTGTAGACATAACTGCAAGATTACCTGCTATCACATACCTCAGTTATGTCTAAGGTTATGCGTGTGTCTTTATAGTGATGTATTTGTGTACTAGAGTGCTAATTACAGTACTATTTTTGTATAAATATTTTAGCTGGTTTGCACAGCACAGCACAATGTGGCACAATGTTTAAACATGCTTAATGGGGGAACTACAGCATTACTATATTTTACTTAAAAACACCTGTTTTCATTAGCAGCTGTGTGGCTTGGTGGGGTGATACACTGTTTTGCAGGTGCAAGGGTCATGGGTTTGGAATAGGATGCAGGTGTACATTTTAAATGTGATTAATATTGTTCCAAAAGCATATATCAATATAGTGCTATTTAGCATATTTAAGTGATGCTGTGCACCATGCTTCATCGATAAAAAATCTTTAGAGAAAAGAAAAATGGGGAGATAGGACAGTGGTGAAAAGGGGTACAAGCAGGGGGAAAAACATATTGAAAGGCAGGTAGGGATGTGCAGGACAAGTCTAGGAAAGAACCATAGGTAACTATTTCTTCATCAGCAACAACCATGCATTTTAACAGATCTTTTAGCTGAATTTGGACTGCCACCCCTCCAGATAGGGGTGATGACAAGCTAGGCGCTGTCAAGCCAATTGGAACAAATTACATGTGTCCAGTGGGCATGTGTGTGAAATGGAGAGCTATGTAGGGGACGATATTTTTTTTGGGACAAGTGCCCATTTTTTTTTAAGGTAAGTGTGGGGAGGTTAGTTGGGAAGATGAGAAAGCATTTGCAGATAGACAAGACAAACAAGACAGCAGACAGGGTTGGTGTATGTCACAAGAGGGGAGTGAACACTGTGTATGGGGAGGGTGTTGTGGAATCCCAGTCTCAGGAGGATCCTAAGGTAGCAGTGAGTCTCAAGTCCTCACCCATGGGACTGTCAGCACTGCTCCTTCACTCCCTCTGTGGTGGCAATGGTGGAAGCTGGTGTCCAGGGTAAGGCTGCCTCACCAGGATGGCGAGCATGGTTTCCATCTAGCGCAGGTGAGCTCTGATAATTCACTGGAACAATCTGCACACTATACCTGGTATTTCATCATGGGTGACAAAATCACCCCATCCAGTATGAAATAACTCATAAGGCCAACATAACAGTTAGTTTAGCAAAATATATTAACATCAAGTCATAATAATAAATAACATTAATAAATTAAAAAAATAAGGGGTGGGGAAAGAGAGTAAAACATACCATTAATGAACTCACAGATGATATTACTACACAGACTACTAATACATACATCTACAGGTGTGCAGTGTCAGTTGTGAGTACAGTGACTCTGATTCTTGCATAAATAATGTTGCATGTACATACCTCTCAACCTGCTAGCATGGGATATTATGGGCCAAGCACTAGCAAATGCAGGTACACACCTACAGGGAACTCTTTCACATACTGTGCTTATACATTACTACCAAGGTGTTCTGTAAATGAATTTGCAAATAAATTGCATTCCAGGTAATCATTTATCTGCTAATCAAGGACTAGACAGATTGGGCAGTTGTCATTACATTACGAAAAATCATGACAGTTGAGAGGTATGCTCATGTACATTAAGTAGACTGGACAGCCAGTCATGTCTTAGTTGCTGGCATGGGAGTAGAAACCACAAGCTGTGACTCCAGGGGACATGTGCACTTAATTTAAGAATTGATTGGAGTCAGATTAGAGCACACATGCAGTGAATACGACCTTACTGCAATTATTTGACCACATTACTTATCAAAGCACAATCCTGCTTTCAACTTTATTGTTATTGTTCCTTAGAATCTGTCATTTATACACATGATATCTGCCCAGAAAGTGAGCTACCTTACCCATATACTTTGTTCCTGGAGTGGGTGGAACAGACAGTGTTAATTGACTCAAACTGGCCAGACAGCAGGCCCGAACCATAGTGTGGGTATTGCACTTCATTTATCAGTCAATTATTTCTGCATTCTTTATTAATTACATTTCTACAGTTGACTGGTGTCAGGTAAGAGCATACATGTAGTGAATACAGCCCTACTGCAGTTATTTGCACACATTACTTATCAAAGCACAATCCTGCTTTAAACTTTATTGCTATTGTTCCTTAGAATCTGTCACTTATACACACAATATCTGCCCAGAACATGAGCTACCTTACCCATATACTTTGTTGCTGGAGTGGGAGGAATAGAGAGCATTATTTGACTCAAATTGGCCAGAAGACAGCCCTTAACCTTGATTTGGGCAATGCACTACATTTATCAGCCATTTTTCCCTACTTACCACACTCATGCTTCATCCTGTCCAGGCGCCCTGCATGAGACTGGACATTGCAATCCCTTTCAGCTGCAGCTGTTGGAAAAGAAGCAAACTATTATCCATACCAGTTTTGCATGGATTGAGCTTGTGTATTAGTAAAGTAGTAGCAAACATACTTACATATCTGTGGGGTCTGCCCAGCCCAAGTTCCTTGGGTCCAGGTGTCCAAGGTTCCTCTCTTCCTCTGCTTCAGGTTGTCATATTTAAGTGGTGCTTAGCATTGTGTAGCTTTTCTAAATGTAACATTTTTTTATTTTAAATTAAACTGATGTTTCAGTCACCTGACACATTTTCACAGCAATAAATGTAAAAGGTACAACTGCTCAGGACTTGAACCTGGGACCTACTACACTGGAAGTTGTGACTCAATCTATTAAGCTACTTGGAGAGTAGAGAGAACCAGTATATCTTCACATATACTACTAAAGTGCCTGTTAGTGGTGCTAAGCACAATGCCGCACAAATGAGCATTAACAAAAAAAAAAAATAATAAAATTAATTACATCCGGTTTCTATTTTTAGATGTCTGGCAGGTGTCAGCTGTGTATGTTTAAGTGAAGCTTGGCAACACTAAGCACCACACCGAGCAAAGGGACATTAAGAAAAAAATTAAAAGAGAAATTTAAAAAAAATCAAACATGTTTATATGATAGCAGAGTACATTACAAGAATTCTGATCCTGTGCTTAACATCTGTCCAGGAATTTCCTGGATAATCCACAACTATGGGACAGCATCTACACTGTTGTTACATGGATTCAATATCTGTGTTACTGTGATCTCCATCAGCAGCTCGCAATGATTAATGTGCAGAGGGAGAACTGTGGCAGTGTACACAGGAACATTCTGAGCCTACATGGATTTTATTGAATCCTGGGGGTTGTTTTTCTTTAAGCTTTTAACAAGTGGCACACACGCTTTTCTCTTGGACATCACTAATGTAGAATAGTCTTTGTCAACTCTTATAGTATTTCCTTTCATTTTAACTGGATAATTAGTCCATGCAGCTTTTAACACATAATCCTTATCCTGACTTGAGAAAAATCTTATGATCACTGACCATGGCGAAGGTGTTTTTTTTTTCTTTTTTTTTTTTTTAAAAGATGAGTCAGAAGGTTAATCTATGTGCCCTTTTGATGCCAAAGGAAAAAGCTTCAGGCAGGCTGAAAGTTTTAGGCAGCCAGGTATTAAGGAATTAAATCATAATGTCTCCCTCGTCTTTTTCTGAAATCCTGTAAATCCTGACGTTATTCCTTCTAGATATTTCCGGTAAGCCTTCTATTTTTTCCTGGAATAAGTTTTTTGTTTCAGAAGAAATTTGGTGTTATTCTCATTTTCAAGTAATTTCCCATCAAAATCAGACACTGTCTCTTGTATACTCAAGGTTTGTGACGATTGTTTAAGAAATTCACTCAACACCAACTTGTTTTTTACATTCCTCTTTAAATTGCCCATTTTGTTTACTTACTGAGTATAGCATGTATGTCTTTTTTTTAGTACTGTCTTGTACACTGGGCTTAGAGGGGCTCATTCTGAGACAATTAGTTCTTTCTAGTTTTCTTGACAGGAAAAGGTAATTAAAAGAGTTTTAAACCTATTTTTTGTACTAAATCTTTCAGCAGCTCTTCAACTATAAATCCATCATGTTTTGAAATGTTCTATTGGAGTGTTTAGTAAAAATCCTGTAAGAGATATTAAAATAAAGCAGAGCTAAAAAAACAGTGCTGTTAACTGCTCACCATCTTGGCCACACCCCCACATATAGTTGTTCTTTGCATATGCTATATGAATGATGTTTAACTTTGATAAATGCAGGAAACAACATTTTTACCAGGAAAATCGTGTGCAAAAGAATGTGGCAAAAGAACTAGTGTGAGATGAACTGTATACATATTTGGAAAGGGCTGATCACTCGGGCAGTGCATCCTGAAGAGATAACAATAGAGATCTGTAAGGAATATTTCAGAAGTCATTAAGCTAATACTGGAAAACTATTCTGACATATAAGAATTTCTAAATCAACTTGTCCTCTCATTTCTTCCATATAGCTTTTTTGTGAATTAACTATATTACATACCTAAGGCTTGAGGAAGACATGGGACCCTCAAAAAACATTTGCTAGGATGTTTTTTTGAAGTGATGGACTTATTTATATATTTGTTAGAAACTTCATATACTAGCACAACATAAGTTGAAAACTAGGCTATATGAGCAGAAACATTTTGGATGAAATTAGTACATCATCTCTGCAGTGTACACAAATCTGGCAACAAGATCTACACAAAGGTTTAGAGAATTTTAATTATGCTGAAATGTGCTTTTGTATAGCTACAACAAGCTGAATATAAGCCAGCAAATAAAAGATTAATGGAATTCCAAGACTGTGTCCTTGCCCCCATGGTGGTTAATGTCTGCCAAAAAACAAGTAAGGTACACACACATACTGCTGAAAAAATGGTAATATTCATTGAGCCTGATTAATGTAGAAATTATCTTGCAACCACTGCCCTGCATCTATCTTCCCAACTTTGTGTATCATCATTCACATGTAGGTTTATTCTACCTCCTTTTCCTAAATAATATCGGAAATACAAACATTAAATATTAGTGCTGTCATTAATGGCTGCTGTAATCTCACTTCTTTGTTGATAAAAATCCCCGTAACCATGCCATGTTTCTTACTCTCCAACCACTTCTCATCCAGTTTCATTAATTTATAATCTACACCAATCCTCTTAAACCTCTCTAAAAGCATCATATAAGGCACATATTCAGGGCCTCATGAAAGTCCAAACAGAAAATTTACACTAGATTTTGCTCACCAGTTTTAGCAGTCACCTGGTAGTAGCTTGTGTCAGATTGTCATGATATGGAGTTATGATTATTCTGAAGCTCATTTTTACCTAGACATCTTTTTAGTTTTTTTGCTAAAAAAAAATTTCTACCACTAAAGTCATAATAATAGGGAACTAATAAAACTTTGTGTTATTTGAGTCCCCTCAGTTATATGGTTGCATTATTAGTGGCCTTTGCCAGCCTCTGTCTGGTGACATAGACAGATAAAATCCTGTCTGTGGCCCAGACAACCTGAGTTTGATTAGCAGACCAGGCAGTTGGATGCACAGTCATGGATGACTGGCATGTTTTTTCTGGAGATACATGAGCATGCTGGGAAGTCTTTCACTGAAGTCCTGGAATAAAAGCTCAGAAGGAACCATTACACTGAAGAAAGATAGTGATGGACAAGAGCCAAACGGCTATAGTCAGTCTGTGTTCTGCTCAGCGTGACATGTATACGTCAACACACTGTAAGAGTTAATGCCAGGAAAAAACTGAGATACACTCATTCCCAATGGTTCAACCTTTGTCTGCAAGAATAAATGAATATCACTCTTTTGAAGCTGTATCCTCATTCTGACAGAACAAATAAGACAATCTGTTGAAGGGAGGCATGATGATCAGATTCGTTTTACAAAATCTTTAAACCGCACAGATGTATCTTTCATCTTCATTTCTCTGGTCTGTTAAGCCCTTTCTTCATACCCTTGTAAACTGCATTTATGTGGCCTGGCACTGCTTCCTTACCTCATTTTCCCTTGGTTGCCTCTGTTTTTCTCTGCTAAATTCCCTGTTTTCTTTAATCTGCCCCAGTAATCCTAAACCAAGAAATTTGACCTAATATTGGAGGCTAAATTCATTTAGTTTGCAGCTGTGTTATCTTTCTTTCTTTCCTTCCATTCCATTCCATCATCTTTTCTCAGGGGATCTTATGTTTAGTAGGACATAAACCCCTCACCCTGTGCTTACGCATGCTGTGATATCATGCTGCACAGCAGAAGAGCTTGCTTTGTTCCTGAGCTTTCTCTGTCATTCACACAGTTCTGCTTTCAAGCCTGACCTCTAACCTACAAAAGATCCCATGCATTGCAATTGAAACACCAAAGCAATCTAAATGTGTATGTGGCTACCAAATTAGGAAGCAAAACTTACACAACACTGTCTCTACTGCTTGTGAGGATGTTGTTATATGAAACACAATATAAGAGTCAATGGTCCAAATGAGCTGTCTATGAAGTATAGGATGAAGAACCTTCCTGCATATTTAATGATTGAGTCTATGACTACAGGTGTTTCCCATGCTTTTTATGCCATTCTGTTAGAGCTGTAGACCTAATGAGCTGAAAAAAGTCAGACCCCTTGAGGTTATCCCATTTATCTTTTTCCCTCTTTGCTGTTACTGTTGGAGCTTCTCTAGTAGTACCCCCTTTTCAAGGTAACCCCCCCATTCCTCATATGTGTCATCTTTACTTTCAGCTGATGAAGTCCAAACTTTTTGGTCATAATTCACATCCATGGATGATTAAGGGCTTTGGAGGGGAGCATCCATGGCAACCACTGTTGGATACGTCACAGTATTTACGCACCATCCAGTCTTTAGTGATTTAGCTGGAGATCACCCTTGACATGTCTGATCCCAGAAACTGAGAAATTTTCTTTCAAAGCCTCCTAATGGTTCTAGAGGGCTTGATGAGAGGGTTCCCTCAGAACTCTCATGCCAGGCTCTACAGATTTGTTGATCTACTGTTGTGGGACTTGGTGTGTAACCTTGATGAACATGGGCTTGAACCTACATTGGCCCATTGGAATTATTTCTCTTCTTCCAACAAGACTGTTGACCAGCAAATCTTTGAGTGGTGTACCTTTGGCATCTGGTACCCCACAGATGCAAGATTAGACCACTGAAATTTTTGCATGAATATGTCCATTCTGAAGTCGGGGTAGGTGGTCTTTCACCACCTTCTTCCTTCTGGAGAGTGTTACAGGTTCCGGTGACCATTACCTTTCAGGTGGGTAAAGATAAAACTTTCCCTGGATAACTCCTCCTTTGAAGAACCTTAAAGCTGATGAAGACTGGTCAATGGTCCCATTCCATCCCATGAGAAATACCTAAATCAGTATCTAAAGAAGAAGGAACTCATGATGTCTGTGCCCTCCCACTCCTTATCATCAGAAGTGCATAAATGCATATGTGGAAAAGTGGAAGAATGAGGGGAACTGGTTCATCCTTTGTGTGGTGATCCTCATTAAAATGCCATTTCTGCAGTTTGAAGCACCTGTATTCTGCTCCTGAGAAAGTCAATGCTCATGGCACATAACATATATTGACACAGAACTACTCAGTTGAATGGAGTGAAATCCTCACTCTGCATTCTAGAATGGACTGTCATGTAATTTCTTAAATCAAGCAGAGGATATCCAAGCCAGAATATTTCACCACCCTGTCACCTGACAGGGACTAAAATATCTGATGCTCTCTTCTCCTTTGGCACTCTGGGATTTAGACTCCTCAACCATATTTGTCTCACCTGTTCAAGTTCTTGTCTTCAGTAGTAGAAAATGGGCTATAAAATGCTTCAGCTGAGTATAGGTTAAACTAAGTGCTGATCAAGAATGTCTATGGCTTCCACACTAGGCTATCATGAGGTTTACTGTGGTTCAGAATTTCATGACACTATGATTACAGTATGCGGTTGCTCCGGTTTCCTCCCACATCCCAAAGACATGCTGCAGGTGGATTGGACACTCTAAATTGGCCCTAGGTGTGAGTGTGTGCATGTGTGTACTTTCTGTGGAAGGTTGGGTGAAAGAAGAAGATGATTACAGTAGCAAGCTCGGGTATGTGTTTAAGCTGGATAGTTTGGCTTAGGCTCTTCTTTCTTGAGGGGATGCTCATCTAGTCCATTCTGGGAAGTAGTTTTCTTTATCTAGCCTTCATATACTTGGGGAATGACCTCCTGAAGAGGAAGCTGACTCTCGCCATTGTAGAAGACCAGACTTCCCACCTTAAATGAAAATTAAATTAAGAACCTGTCATTTAGCTTTTTAAGTAGCCACACACACACACACACACACACACACACACACACACACACACACACACACACTCTCATGCACACACACACACACACACACACACACACACACACACACACACACACACACACACACACACACACACACACACAAGTATACACACACACACACACACACACACACACACACACACACACACACACACACACACACACACACACACACACAGACCTACAGTGCCACATTATTGTTACTGTAATGCCACAGTTCCTCTCAAATTTCTTCAAGTTGCCATTCCTGATTTTGAGCTTTTCATTTGGAAACAGATGGAAGAATGTGGTATACATACATGGGGCAAACTGTTTATCTCAGAGATTCTACTTGCTGGAAAACCACCCCACTGTAGAGGCTTTTTGCTGAATCCTGATCTATTAACTACAACTTAAATACTTTGCAGTGCACTATATTGTGGTTTACATACAAGTGGTGCTGTTATATTTGTGCATTTCATGGAGTTTTTTGCACTTTAATGCTGATTTTAAACATAACATTTACCACTGTTTATTTTGCTATATCGAGATTCTTCTAGGGCTCTACAGCATTGAACTGCACTTTATCATGTTTATTACTAATGCTGCCATATTATATGTGCATTATTTACTGTGTCCTTGCTGTCTGACCTAAATTTTAGTGCCTTGTATCATTGTTACAGCCATTTAATGTGAGTTCCAACAGTTCAGTTTCGTTTTGCAGTAACTTGGTTAGTTTTCAGCACTTTGGATGGTGCCAGACAGTGTTTTTACATTAAGAAGTCTTTGGTCTGCTCCATAATGGTAGTATGAAGCAGACAGATTTTTACTGAGCTGGGAATTATAAGTGTATGTTTGCCATTGGCCAGAAGGCTAGCTTGTTTGTTGTTTATTTTCTATCTGTATAACATCATCATGCAGCAGCAGCTGGCAAGGCCCTATATTGAGTCAGGTGCATAGAAATGCAAATTCCCTATAAAAAACACCCATTAAGAGTTCCTGAGGATGTATGATGTCATTATGCAGCAGCAGTGAGCAGTGCCCTATATAGATGCAGGTGCATAGAAATGCAAATCCCATATAAAAACCACCCATTAAGAGTTCCTGAGCATGTATGATGTCATCATGCAGCAGCAGTGAGCAGTACCCTATATAGATGCAGGTGCATAGAAATGCAAATTCCCTATAAAAACTACCCATTAAGAGTTCCTGAGCATGTATGATGTCATCATGCAGCAGCAGTGAGCAGTGCCCTGTATAGATGCAGGTGCATAGACATGCAAATTCCCTATAAAAACTACCCATTAAGAGTTCCTGAGCATGTAGCTGCTCTATGAGTACTTGATTTGCATGCAATGCATGGCATTACTCAGTGAAATTTGAATAAGGTTTCACTTCTTAACCAACTATCATCCTAGCAAATCCCTTTTACCCTACAGTGGTTTCACAAAGAGGAGCATAAATCCCTTCATGCTGCACCCTTGAAACTCACTATATTTGTATGTGAAACCAAGGAGCTGCACTTTCCTATCTCTGTAGCCAGGCTTGTTGAAATGGCAGTCTAGAGACAATGCCTGACAACCACCCAATTCTTAAACAGTGTGATACAGTATGTGAGAGGTGTGCTTATACATTAGCTTTGGAGGTAAAATTGTCACACACAGCCACAGCACATACCAAACAAGTTGTCAGAAATGCACAACACTACAAATACTTTCCTCATACCCAACAAGACAGAGACATAGACCCACTCATGTTGATGCTCTCAAAATTAATCTCTCTGGTCCAAAACCTCAAAGGCCTTCTAGGCATAGTAATTACAATTAGCACCCCAGGAACCTAAAAAACACAAAACAGCACCTTCCATGCCATATTCAGCCTCAGCTCACAATGTCACTGAGGCCAAACACATAAGGCAGACCACCACACAGTCCAACATTTTGGTCATAGGAAACTCCATAGTAAGGCACATCAGTGCCCCATTCGCCAGACTTACCAAGGTCAGGATTACATTCATTTGTCTCTCAGGGGCAAGGATCCATCAGATCATATGCACATTTACTGAGCAACAAATACTAGTATAACTCAATCACAGTCTATGTGGGAGTAAAGCATCTGAAATGACCCCCCCCCCCCCAGCCTATGGCAAGAGACATGATGGAGCTCTCTGGATGTGTGTCTTAGACTAGAATGAGCCTAGTACTGAGCAATTACTACCTACTTCAAGGATGATGCCACAATACAAACAAAAGAAAAAATAATTTACTTTAATAACTGGCTTACCTTTTGTTTTAATTCAAAGGGAAATATAATATTTGTTGGCCTGAGAGGATATGGTAGATAGACCATTATTCTTCAGCAGTTATGGTCTACTCCTGTCCCGTCTATGGTTTTTAATATTGGCTAAAACCTTATCCACTCCCCTAGCACTTTTTAGACTTTGTCAGTTTGATAATCCATTCAGTATAGCTAAACCAACACAGAATTATCTAAAGGGGATACTGCTCAATGCCAGGAGTGTAAACAAAAATCTCCACTCCCTGCAAACTCTCCTAACTATGGAGACTGTAAACTTCATTGGAGTTGCTCAGATGTGGTTTAAAGCTGTGGTGAGCAGTTTTGCAGTGCAGGAATATAATGCATTCCATACGTTTTGACCAACTTCTGCACTGGAAAGAACATAAAGGCAGTGGCATCTCAATTTACATCAAAAACAATCACACCTCAAGGTTCGTCAGGCAGTACAATGCACTTGAAATGCTCCATGTACAACTTATCATAAGTAAAGTCACATACCATACCATGCAAGCTAAATGTCCCCATCTATGACCCAGGAAACACATACCACATAGTAAAATGAAATTGAGTCATTCACCTTTTAGCACAACACCCTACTCATGGGTGCTGTTGGCTATCCCACCACAAATTGGGAATCATACACAACCTCTGACTTGCAGGCACAAAAATTCCTGGACTTCATCAAGACAAATGCCCTGGATCAGCTAGTCGATACATCTACCAAGGGCACTAATATTCTAGATCTAGTCCTCACCAACATGGAAAAATGTTGCACCCTCCAAGTGTATTGTTCTCATTGGTTAGGTGGCACCATAAATCTCTCTGTTTCAAAACAAAAATAATACTGGGAATGCCAGCTAAACCTGGAACTTTTAGGAATTACTGCAATGCAAACTTCTTACTTTTAAATGACACCCTGGAAAAATGTCATCCCCCCCAAACACAGGGAGCACAGCAGCATACACTGAGTCATTGACAGAAACCCCCTACAATCATGCATACAGCTGTACAGAGACAGTGATACCTACTCAAAACAAGTTTAGGACAAAATAAAAAAACAGGCCACCCTGGTGGAATCCCAGCATCATTATGTTATATAACAAAAGGAAGAAAATGCTGGCCAAAAACAAGAAGTGCAGAGCCTAGAAAGGTAAGAACTCCCTCATCAAACTATAGAAACAACTCAGAGAACTAGTTAAGTCCACCAAAGCCAAATTTGAGATAAACGTAACCTCTCAGACTAATGACAACCCCAAGGCACTCTTCGGTTATATCTGAAATCTCAAAGACAATACATAACAATGTGCTGAACTAATTGTAAATTGAGCCACCTGTACTTAGCCTAACTACATAACAAAAACCTACCTGCCAATAAATTCAGCTCCAGTTGTACCCTGCTTTCTTCTCAATATAAACTCAATACCATAGCTCCCCAACTATCACAAGGGAACAGGTCCTCAAGGATAAAAACATTGAGTTGACAGGACCTGATAATATCCAAGGATACTTTCTTAAAGGGTCTATATTATATTCTTGAAAGCTGACAATGTTGAATCTGACATTGTCGGCACGAGAATATCGAACGCTCAGAATCTCGAGCATGTAAACAGAAATCTATGTAAGGGGAGATTTCCATTTACTGCAATGTAGTGAGGTCTCGGAGTTGGTATATTTAAGTAGCTGGGGGTGTTGGGGGTGCAGGGGGTCTTGCCCCCCCTACTTAAACCGGTTAGGTTAAAAATTTTGATTTTGTTTTTTTCATTTTCGAAGTTACGGAACTTTGACAATATGTGGTCGACCATATTGTAGTCGATGTTCTGTAACTTCGATGTTATAATATAGACCCTTCTTAAAGCATGAAACATGACATTTCAGGACCTCTAGAAGCAGTATTCAGTTGAAGCCTCCAAACACGCTTTATGTTAAGTGAATGGAGGACTGCAACTTTTATCTCACTACACAAGGGTCGGCCATCCATGGACCTGGGAAACTTCTGATCTATAAGCCTAATGAGTCTTCTATCTAAGACTTTGAAAAGAATAATCACAGACGTGATAAACAATGATGTAGGAAACTTTCAGACACTGGATCCATCAACGTTTGGTTTCATCAAAGGTATGTCTACTCAACTTTGTGGACTTCCTCAAGAAAATCACCAAAGCAATGCCTTGCTTGATATGGCCAAGGTGTTTAGCACAATTCCTGATTTGGGCATTGTTGTCAAGCTTACTGAATTAGGTATAAACCATTACACCACCAGCTGTATAGCCAACTAGCTTACAAGTAGGACCTAAGAACTTAGGATAGGGAAACCTACGTACCTCCACAAAAAGGTTCTGGGTGCTGGGGCTGCTTTTGTTTGGCATCTACTTCCCTGAATTCAAGGCTAATTTCAAAGGCCTCTGGCTGAATAAATTCACAGGTGATTGCAGGTTAGGTACAGTCACTAGCCCCCCCAAGACTCAAAGACCTTCCAAGAGGGGATTGCACAGACTAATAACTGGTTCCAGAGTCACAGTCTAAAACTCAATGCCAAGAAGTGCATAATAGTATCCTTCAATAAAAACTGAAACCCCTGCAGATTACCACATCAGTAATACACACCTCATGACCAGGGATATAAACACCTACAAAACCTATGGGATAAGCACCAAACTAATATTTCAGGGAAGCATGGCTAGGCTTGAAAAGGCCCTTGAGGGTTGTTAGCTTGCATTCTTCTATGACCTTATAGGCGCACACAGTACTGCAGTCATCATCAGTGAATGGAAGTATCAACCCTCAAATTTGAACTCTGAGTTCAAGACCAGCAACAGGAGGAAAAGGCAGCTACACCATTGGTACTCATAGATAACAGATCTCTGGTAGCTAGCCTTGATCATGAAAACATGAGCACAAGGGTCAGTGCTTGTCACTAGAACCAACTGGATACTGTGAAAATTGTAAAGAATTGGGATATTTTTGTGACAAACACTGCTCACATTAAGTGGCACAAAAGTTCTTGCTGAACTACTCATATCGCTTTCTGCACTCCCTGATCACTTTAATTCTGCCCCTGAGATTAAAGGGAGTGGCAATCTAGCTGACAACTGGCAATATAACATCTTTAATTCATCACATAACATTGTAAACAGAAATATCTTCTCACAATCACTTCTTCACCTTAATAATAGGTTCATAGGTGTTTACTAGACTAATGGCCACAGGGGCCTTTTTAACCCTAGTCAAGCATCCCAAATCTCTGATAAGTTCTGGTACCCTTGATGAGTGTAAGCAGGGGATTGGGAGATGAACCATTTACAAGCAGGGGCCTCAGAGATGAACCATTTACAGGCTGCCTGTGTCCATTAGAGACATAGGTGCCAAACCAGGGATGAATTTCCTGTTCCCAATCCAACTGTCCAAATTACAGTTGAATTGGGTTAGAGAGGATCTATGCTTCACATGGACCAGAGTTGGGGTAGTCTCTGGGATACATAATTGTCTCTCCATCAGGTCCTGTTTATATCCCAGGCAAGGTTTAAGACTTTAGAATAGGTAATTCTGGTGCTGTTTATTTTGCAGATATGCAGGAGGTCCAGCGGGGAGTCTGATAATTCCTTTTAAGCCAGGCATAGATCTCCCCTCAACAGCCTGAAGGCACCAGAATACAGAGATCGGGCCTTGAGGTGGTCTGCATAGGACATGTTACTTATGCCCTATATTCTTTTAGTGAGGAACCTCTATGAGCATTCCAGTTGTTGAATATGCCTGGTTAGGTACATACCAAAGGGCATTGTACTCAATTATATGTCTGATGAATGCTGAATACAGTAGAGCAATGACCTCCTTGGACCTAGATACCATATCTTTGTTTATAAGTTGTGCAGCATAGAATGATTTCCTCCGTACTGTAGACACGTGATAGTCAAAGGCTAGATTACACTCTAGTATTATGCATTTCTTGGCATTTAGTTTTAGATCATAGCTGTGACACCAGTTGTTTCTGTGTCAGCCCTTCCTAGAGAGCACTTGTGTTGGTGGAGGATTCAATGAAAGCTCCTAATACGCAGTCATCTGCAAATGTACTTAGCCAAAAGCCACTGACATTGGCCTTGACTTCAGAGAAGTAAATGCCAAAAAGCAGCAGTCCCAGGACCAATCTGTGAGGGACTCCACTTGTGACTGCTCTGTTTGTAGAGGTGGCCTTCCCAATTCTAACTTGTTGGGTCCTGTCTGTGAGCCAGTTGGCTATCCAGTGGGTAACATAACAGCTTGTTCCTAACCTCCTGACTTTGCCAACAATGCCCAGGTGGGGTATTATGCCAAATGCCTTGGCCAGGTCAAAGTAGGCAGTGTGAACCATTTTGCCCTCATCCATTGCTTTGGTAACCTTCTCAAAGCAGTCCACCATGATGAGTAGGCATTACCTGCCTTTGACAAAACCAAACTGGGTTGGCTCCATTGTCTGGAGGTTTACTATGTCATTATTGATCATTTCCATAATTCTTCCCATGGCTTTACATATGAAATTTAACGGTCTGTAGTTTCCAGGGTCTTTAGAGACCAGATGGCTTAGTGGTTAAGGTCTTCACCTCCAATGCACAAGGTACAAGGTTCGATCCTGACCTCCGACTAATGCCTGTTTGGAGTTTGCATGTTCTCTCTGTGTCTCCGTGGGGTTTCTCCCATGTTCAAAAAACATGCTGAGTGTTTCCATCTCAAACTCACCACTGAATGGAGCTGTGGGCAGCAGCACAGACTCTACATGGTGCTCAATGGGGGGAAGAGTTGTAAAAAGACCAACCGCTTTGGGCATCTATCGTGGTGTGCAGTATCCTCAAGATAGGAGAACACGGATCACAAACTGCGCGCCGTGTCAGGTCTAGCCACTCGATGGTGTAAAATATGGCTCTAGGTGATTCGGTCGTGTTGACTGTCACCAAAAAATGGGCATGGGTAGTTACTGGTGATAAGTGGGTTGAGGACCCAGCCTACTCTCTGACCCACGCCAGGGACCCATGCTAACGGTGGGAGGGGTATATGTGCCCCTATTGGCCAGTGTGTGCCCGCCATAAAAGCCCAGCAGCCCTGGGTCAATAGGCTACTGGCTGGCCAGTGTCTAGTTGCCCAGCCTGGGTTACTTGGGATAGCTCTGTTGAGTGAAAGCTGGACATAAAACCAACCAACCTGCCAAACATGAACTGAGAATTGCTATGCTTAATGTAGGTTCACTGACAGGACGCAGCTTAGAAGTGGATGACATGATGATACGGAGGAGGCTGGACATCCTATGTATCCAAGAGATGAGATGGAAGAGCAGTGCAACAAAGCCACTTGGCTTGGGATCCAGACTCTACTACTCAGGTGGTGGACAGGCTAGAAATGGTGTAGGAATTGTGGTGAGACAGAGGCTTCAGAAGTCAGTGAGGGATATCATCAGAAATAATGACAGACTCATGGCAATCAGACTCCAGTGTAATGATAGGACAGTATTCATAATCTCAGCCTATGCCCCACAGCAGGGTTGTGATAGTGAGGAAAAGAGTGCATTCAGACAGCAGTTGCAGGACCTACTAGATAAAGCAGGACATCATGAATTGGTGTTGATAATGGGTGACTTAAATGCACATATCGGGACAGACAGAACAGGATATGAGGACTGCCTGGGTCCACATGGGTGGAGCAATAGGAATAAAGAAGGAGAAGCCATTCTAGACTTCTGTCTGGCAAATGGCTTGATAGTATCCAACACATGGTTCAGAAAGAGAGACAGTGACAAGATCACATACAAGAGTAGTTAACATGCAACTCAGGTAGACTTCCTCCTAGTAAGGAAAAGGCACTGGGGTAGAATCCATGATTGCAAAGTCATCCCCAATGAAACAGTCAGTTCACAACATAAACCAGTAGTTGCCACAATCAGCTGCAAGCAGTGGTCAGAGAAGGCTCTAAGGTCAACAGAGACCAGGTTGAAGACCTGAAAGTTGACTGGAGAGAAAGTACAGCAGTTCAAGGATTTACTCAGGGCTCTAGCACCCCAAGAAGAGGAGGAAATAGGTGGAGTTGAAGAAGAGTGGCAGCGCCTAAAAACAGCATGTGTTAGGACTACAGAAAAGATATGTGGCCGAGCCAGGTATGGAAATAAGGTACATAAGGAAAGCTGGTGGTGGAATGCAGAAGTAATCAAAAGAAAGAAGGAGTGCAGGAAGTGGGAGATTGAAAAGACTGACCAAGCTAGGAAGGACTACTGGTTGGCTAACAAAGAAACTAAGAAAGAAGTTGCAATAGCAAAGAATAGGGCATAAGAGGCACTCTATCAGCTTCTGGAAAGTGACTCAGTAAGCGGCACAAAGACACTATACCAGGTTGCAAGGCAAAGACAGAAAGATAAAGAAGATAGTCAGACACCCTTCATAAGGGATTCCAGCAACAACCTGCTTACCAGCCCACAGGACATCAAAGGCAGATGGAAGGAGTATTTCCAGCAGCTTCTGATTGAAGAAAACCCCACAGAAGCGGTACTACCCCAGAAACAGCCTACAATGAGAATAGAAGAGGAGCCCAGCTTAGAAGAAGTAAGAGCAGCACTAAGGAAAATGAAGTCAGGAAAGCAGCAGGCTCAGATGAGGTCACAGCAGATATGATAAAGATGCTGGGTGAGCTAGGGGAGAAATGGCTCCTGAGGGTACTAATTGCAGTGTGGAGAGAAAGGCGTATTCCAGATGACTGGAGAATAAGCATACTCGTGCCAATGTACAAGAACAAAGGGGACATCCACAACTGTGGACAGTACAGAGGCATCAAACTCCTACCACATTGCATGAAAGTTCTGGAGAGGGTGATTGATAAACGGATATGCAGAATAGTAGAATGTAAGATGGGAGATGAACAGTTCGGATTCAGATCAGGATGCAGCACAATTAACCTGATGTTTGCATTGAGACAGATACTTGAAAAGAAACTAGAGAAGAGGAGAGAGTCAAACTGGGCTTTCCTAGACTTGGAGAAAGCATATGACAAGGTCCCAAGAAAGCTGATCTGGGCAGTACTGCGGTGGTTTGAAGTCCCAGAAACATTGGTAGAATTAGTACAGGCTATGTACAAGGACCCAATGACTCAAGTATGAACAGTGTTCGGCCTCACTGAGGGGTTCCCAGTGGGAGTGGGTGTACACCAGGGTTCAGCTCTGAGCCCACTGCTGTTCATATTGGTAATGGACTACATCAGCAAACAGGTTGAAGGGGTCAGAGCAACAAAGCTGCTGTATGCAGACGATGTGGCAGTACAGGCAGACTCTGATCTAGAACTTCAGCAAAGGATAGGAGAATGGAATGCAAATCTGAAGGCACATGGGATGAAACTAAGCACAGATAAGACAGTGGTAATGGCAGCAGATTGGGGAAATCAGAAGAAGCTGAGAATAGAGATAGATGGAAAGATAGTGGAACAGGTAAACAGCTTCAAGTATCTGGGAGGGGTGGTTGAGGAGAAGGGTAGTCTGAATGAAGAGGTCAAAGCTAGAATCAGAGGGGCTGCAGCCAACTGGCATAGAGTATCAGGTGTAGTATATGACAGAAGAATGCCAAAGAAGCTGAAAAGTAAGGTGTACAAGACAGTAGTGCGACCAGTACTACTGTATGGTACAGAAACCTGGGCAGTAAAGGCAGAACAGTTGAAGAAGCTAGAGGTGATGGAAATGAAGTGCCTGAGAAAGGTGGTAGGATGCAGGGACAGGTGAAGAAATGAGGACATAAGAGCAGAAGCCAAAGTAGCTCCAATTGCAGAAAAGATCAAAGAGAACAGATTACAATGGTATGGGCACATGTGTAGAAAAGCAGAAGACAATCTGGTGAGGGAGATTTGGGACAGACAGGAAGAAGGTAAGAGGAAGCGAGGGCATCCAGCAAAGAGGTGTATGGATTGTGTGAAAGAAGATCTGCGACAGTCAGGCATGAGTGTTGAAGAAGGCAGGAGAGTGGCACTGAATCGAGAGAGTTGGCGACAGTTAATATGATACCCCGACTCCATGTAAATGGGAAAAAGGGGATGATGATGATGATGATGATGAGTTTCCAGGGTCTTTAGATGGCCCACCTTTCTGCAGAGGAATGACTGTTGCTGTTCTCCATTCATGAGGCACAAAGCCTGTTTGGAGTTTGCAGTAAAATACCAATTGCAGAGGCCCTCATAAGTCATGTTTCATACTATTTAGAAGGCATCCTGGATATTGTCTGGGCCCATTGATGCAGTGTTCTTGGCCTTAAAGAGAGCATTAAGGACCTGTTCCTTGGTGATAGGAGGGAGAGTTCCTGAGAGAAGGTAAAGGGGAAGTGAGGGGTAAAGTTGCAGCTGAATTTGTCAGCCAGTAGGTTTGCTGTATCTTCTACATTAGTATTGGTGGCTCCATTTATAATGAGCTGTACACACAATTGTGGGTTGCCTTTGAGGTTACGGACATAGGTAAATAAATGCCTTGTTGTTGTCCTGGGCCTGGGAGGCCACATTTACCTGAACTTTGGTTTTGGTAGACTCTATTTATCCTCTGAGTTTTTGTTTAGTTTGATGAGAGTGCTTTTATCCTACTGGCTCCTGCATTTCATATTTTTGCCATGATTTTCTTCCTTCTGTTATACAACCTATTGATTTTGTGATTCTATCAAGGTGGCTTGTTTTTTGAGTTAGTTCTGGACTTCTTCCTGCTGCGTACAACCACCTCTATGTAGATATTAACATGCTTGTACAGGGTTTCTGTGAACAGTTCTGCATAGGCAGCAGTGTTCTCAGGGTTTATGGGAGTTCAACATTTTGCTAGATTATCACTTAATAGCAGTGGTCAGAATGTACTTAGTTAATGAAGTAAGGTCATCCTTAGATGTGATAACAGTTCCAATGTTACTGTCAGCATATTCTGAGTTCCACTGACAGATACTCTTTATTTAATCAAGTAAGGCCACTGTTAGAGGTCTAATTTGAATGTCATCAGAATACTTTGAGATCCACTGGCACAGGCCCCACCATTTATGTAGCTGCAGACAATTAAGGACAGCATGAAGCAGTGCAAGTTGTTTTAATATGTGTATCGGCTCGTTGAAAGGACATCTCCCGTTCAGTCATTTGTTATCAGTTATGACACTTAAGTAGGTATATGGGGCAGTCTGGGAATCACACAGTGAATACCAAACATACAAAACCCTGTTGCTTATTTACTTTGTATTGAAGAATATTTAAATGCACCAAAAAGGCTATGCTGGCAGTTAATCACAGGCATAACTTTATCATTTCATTCTGGGTCTGATTCCGCTAATTTCCACTCTTTGTCTATTTGACTCTGAGCAATTTATTTAACAGATATTGTTCCCAGGTTGCTCAGGAAATTATAGATCTATAGCCTGTGGGCTTAAAATAAAAATAAAATAAAATGAAAAATATGGGTTAGTTTTTCACAATTAATACAAATATGAACACTATGTCTTAATACTGCGGTGGTGGTGCTGCGGTAGCGTTGTCGCCTCACAGTTAGACGTTGCACGTTCAATTCTCAGTTAGAGCATCTTCTGTCTGTCGACATGCATGAATGGGCATCCCTTCATTGAAGGTTGTGCGTTAGGCCCAGCAAGCCAGCACGTAAAAATCTACTGCCAATCATTAGCGGACCGGAGTTCCGCTGTGACAACCCCTAACCGGGAAAAGCCGAAAGACAGTTTATGAACAATATGTCTTAATAACTAAATCCAGAAAAAAAAGGTTTTTATTTGTTCCATCTATGTTATTGAGTCATACACTGCATTTGTTATGTTTATGTTGTGTAATATTATAGTTATAAACTGCATTGCAAAAAAAAGGTGAATAAACTAAAAAATATATATTTTAGTCCCTATTAATATCATTTTCACATCAATTTGACTGATTTCTCTGTATTGAAGCTAATACATGTAATCCTCACCAAAAAATGATAACTCAAAAATGTAAGCCATGAAATCTTGCAACAGTAATAACCATTTCTGCAGGAGAATATATCTCCAAAGTGTGAGAGAGGGGCATATCTAAATATAGTACCTCTGAAGATGAACAAACTTGGACAAAAAGGGAAAAATAGAAAATAACTTTGTCTTTTCCATTTTCTCTGGGTTACGTGACCTCAGTGCCAGCCTTACAGAACATCTATGACAAACCAGCCTCTAATGTATTGAGATGTTAGTAGCAAAAAGAGAATGTTTAAAAGCAAATAAAACATAGGTGCATAAACTATAATGTTCCAATGGCAGTCTTCGCTGTGTACATTTTGGGATATAAAAAATTAAAGTATATAAACAGACCTATTCCAGTGTACGAAAATGATAGCAAAATGTGGTGAAAACATTTTTTTAGTTGTTAGGGATTGTTTTCCTTTAAAGGACAACACATCCAGAGAGATAAGCCTATTTCTCATCTTGACTTGTTTCCTTTGCTATTATTGTCCCTGAAATGCCTTTTGCCACCCCATTATTGGCCATCAGGTGCATTTAGCACAACTCCTCATTCACTGGGTTTATTGGACCCATGTTAGTCCCTCTTGAGCCCACCCTGACCCATAGCTGGGGCCATCATGGATGCTGGTGCAGTATCATATCACAGCTGGTGATCATGCCCTAGACCTCACTAACCTGAGGCAGACTTGTGAGCTCTGCAAGATGCTGCCATCAGGAGATGCATGTACACTTTGACACCTGTAGAACCTCCAAACCAAGCTGCCTGCACTTAGAGCACAAAGCTAGTCTGCCTCATAATGCTGCAGTTTTGGAGAGCCTGGACTTCCTCCATCACAGGATGGGTGAGCCACCATTGGCTGTTCACTCCCCTCAACCCCAGTCCTATCCTTCCAGTGCCTGTATCACTAGCCAAACATGGATTGTCTGAGGTGTGGTAAGGGCCTTATACCAGTGTGCCATGGGGCTGAATTCCCTGTATTCTTCTTAAGTGGTTTCCTTCTAAATTGATACACCTCAAAATGGTCTGACAGGTGTTGCCATGCCTTGAAATATTATTTTGCATTCACTGCTCTCCATCTGCAATAACATCAAGTGAATTATGAAGAGAACATTCATTGCGATATCTCCAGGGTAGTACAGCCATACAGTGCTTAACACTACTGCCTTATAGGTTCATAGCTTCTTAAGTGTATGCTAGACTAATGACCATAGGGGCCTTTTTAAGTCTAGCCATACATCCCAAATGTATCTCTGACAAGCTTAGGAACCTTAAGATTATTCTAAGGGTTTATGCAGTCTAGGCCTTGGGTTTTCAAGCATTTGCAGGCTGCTTCTGTTTATTAGGTACAGAAGTGCCACAAAAGAGGTGAATTTCATATTCCCCATCTACTCATCTAAGTTACACTTCAACTGGGTTATGGAAAAACTCTGGCTCAAATGGATGGGAAGCCTGTAGAGAGAGGGTAGTCTCTGAAAAATGTTTGTCCCACCAATATGTCCTAGTTATTTTGCAAGCTAGGTTTAAGTCCCTAGATTAGGTAATTATGATGCTATTTATTCTGTGAGTATGCAGAAGGTCAATCAGTGTGGAATCAAAGAATGCCTTGTATTCCAGGCAGAGATCACCCTTCAACACTCTGTAGAAGACTGAGTTCAGGGATAGGGCTTTAGGTCGATCTGTATAGGACATGTTGTTTACACCCTGTATCCTTTTTGTGATAAACCTCTGTGGGTGTTATGTTCAGTGGTATTTGCAGAGGGGTGCTGGATGAGAGGGGTACAAATACAGCTAATTTGTTAGCCAGTAGATTTGCTTTGTCTTCTGACTCCATTTATAAATAGTTCTGCACATTGTTGTGTACTGCCTTTTCAGGTTGCAGACATAGAAACTATTATGGTAGTTGTTGGCCTGGGAGATTATTTTTACCTCAAGTTTGGCTTTAGGTGGACTTGATTTGCCCTTTGAGCTACTTGTTTAGATGGATGACTGATTTTTTATCCTGCGGGACATTGCACTACCTAATTTTTGCCATGCCATTCTTCCTTTTGTTATAGAACCTAGTTTATTCTGTGATTATTTCTGGTTGGCACAGCTGTCTCCATGTTTCTATTAACATGATTGTACAAGGTCTCTGTGAACAATTCAGTATAGGCCTCAGTGATGTTAGGGTTGGGGGACATTGAAATGTTACCAGGTTATCACTTATTAGGAGGAAGATTGACCTAGAATAGTCCCTAAATGTTCCATGGTAAGCAGGGCCATGGGTTTTAGCTTATTAAAAAATGTAATTTCAAAGGCGGCAGCTTTACAGTCTGACTTTACCAGAGAGGACATTACACTACTGTGGGTGCAGCATTCTCTCTCATGTTAGTGAGGACCAGAACCAATATGTTTATGCCCCTAGAGGGTATTTGGAATATCTGGTACAGAGTACCTGTGTTGACAAAGTCTGTGAATCTCTTGGCCTTAAAATCTGGAGTCATGTATGATTCCCAGTTTATAGTGGGTTTGTTAAAGTCACACATGAATATGATAGTGGGTTGAATAGCGCTTATCTCCAGTAAGTTTAAGTATGTGTCATGGGTTTTCTAGGTTAAAGAAGGGGACCTATAGTTTGCAAAGATATAGCATGGGACATTGCCTATTTTAACTTGGACAAAGAGAAGCTCAAGAGCATCATTCTGTTTGACCAGCTTTAAGGTAGGTTTGTTTTTTTACGTAAATCAAAACACCTCTAGCTTCATTCCCTACCTGCGCAGTAATTGGTCAAAATGTGTGGAAGGCATTGTAGCCCTGCACTGCTGGGATGCTGTCTGTGGCTTTAAACCAGGTCTGTGTAGCTGCACAAATGTCTGCATTCTCCAGATTGAGTAGCACTTGATGGGAGTGGAGTTTCTTGTTTAGATTCTTGGCATTGAGCAGTAACACCTTTAGATTTTTTAGGTCTGTTTTTGCTATGTCCGAAGGTTTGTCAGTTTGCCTGCAGAAAGGATAGAAAATGACTGGTAAAGCTATAATGGGTCTCCTTCCTCAACTCCTCCCATATTGACAAATAATGTATGCCTTGGAATGATATCAAAAATAAAACCAATTGTGGTGCAGCGGTTAGCGTTGTCGGCTCACAGCAGGAGTTTCTCCTGTTCCCTCAATCTCCTGGGGACTGGAGCATCTGTGTGTGGCTGCTCCTCCTCCTGTCCGACGTGATGTTTGTTTAAAGACATGCAGGTAGGTCTGTGTGTGAATGGGTGTGTCTTCTTTGAAGGTTGGGTGTGGGGTTGGCAACTCAGCACCATAAAAATCCACTGCCAATCATTAGCAGACCGGAGTTCCGCTGTCACAACCCCTAACTGGGAAAAACTGAAAGACTTTTTATTAAGGTCCATCATCTTCTGTTCATATTGTGGCATCATTCTTGTAAAAGGTAGAATTATGCTCAGTACTAGGCTCATATTTACCTTGGATAGTTAATCCAAGAGCTCCATCATGTTTCTTTTCATATAGTACAGAGTGGTACATCTCAGGTCATTCACACCCATGTGGACTATGACTGGTACATGCAATCCAATGACCCGAGTATATGTCTGATCTGGTAGATCCTGGCCTCTGGTTTGCAATTGACCATGACTTTTTCTCTAGCCTGGTGAGTGAGACATCTGTGTGTTTCACAATGGTGTCTCCTACGACCAAAATATTAGGTTGTGTGATGGCTTGCCTTATAGGCTTAAAAGTTGAGGTTGTGTGAGATGTGGCTCTATGTGTTGTGGTAGGTGTTGTTTTGGTGGAGTGCTTTTGGGTCACTGAGGATATTCGTTGGAGGTGCAACATCTAGGAGGTCTTTGGGGTTTAGGAGTATTACATTTGAAAAGCCTGAGCATATGTGGATTTATGTATCAGATCCCTAGTGCATGTGGTGAGTGTAGGGCATGCATTACTGACAACCTGAGTGGTGTTATGAGTGTTTGTATGTTAGAGCTTTGCCTCCTGTGACAGTTTGTTTAAGAACTAGTTGGTTGTCAATAAACATGAGGCAATTGCTACAGTGCCTTAGCCAAATCCACCAAGGTGGCTGCAGAGATAGCAGAGGAGTTCATATTCATATTTACAGGCCCTTTATACTTAATCAAATGCTGCTGAAGGAGTAAAAAGAGTAGTGCCCAGGACAAAACCAAGGGGCAGTGCTTGTCACTGTGCAAGCTAGTTTTTTTGTACAACTAGGAATGGGGAAGTTTAAAGGGTAGTTTTATAAAATAAAATTTCAGTTCTAGGGCACTGCTAAAACATGATGAGTAGGAGCATATAAACAGGCCAACTTTCTACAGACACAGAAAACTGACTAACACACAAAATAGCCTTGTGGCCAATCAGATGGTCACACTTAAACTTTTTTCAATGTTATTCCCAACTCATAACATACCAGGCTGTCCCCCTGGCTCTAGAGCACAGTCCTGAGTGTCCTTAATATAAAACCACAAAGGCAAAGTCCAATGGTGAAGAACTAAGCTACAAACAACTGGCTAAACACAATAAAAGTATGATAGTAATAAACATTACTCAACAATGTAGGAGCCGGTAATGAGGTCAGCAAAATGTGCAAAGGCACTTTACCATGATAAAGGGCAACAACATATAACAAATAATACAAGAATATAACAGCAGCACAGTCAGAATAAGTCATACAAGTGCAACAGTGACCAGAAGTGCCTATCTTATGCATGGATTGCACTGGATTTAAGCCAGACTCTCTGGAAATGGCAGCACTGTCACAACATGTTTGTGAGCTCTGTGGAAATGAGTCTTATAGTGATTAACTTTCAATTTCAGTTTATTTCTTGTCTGGGATGTCTTCACAGCTGAGTCTGTTCGTTTTCTTTTCTTTTTTTTTGTATCTGCTTGCAGTTTCACGTTTCCTTCCCACTCAAAAATATGTGCTGTAGATGATTTTATGATCTTTCAAATTGTCCACATGTGTGAATGCCAGTGTGTATATGTGAGCACCCTACGGTACACTGCTGTCCTATCCAGGTGTGGTTTTCTGACTTGCACCCACTGAGTGCCAGGATAGTACCCACTCTACCATCCTTTACCTCTTTTCCACAGATTCTGACAACCATGGACAATTTTCTGAGATTTCTCTTGCTAGTCTTGTTGATATGGGCATCCAGAGGCAGTGTAGCAACTGCCTCATGTACAGGGGCAACCCCCTTTGTCTACCACCTAAGAACACAATCTGTGAGAGATGCAACTTCATTAAGAACCTCAATCTCAATCACAAGCCAGTACATCTGGCACTAAGAAGTTTGTCTGCACAAATACCACACCTCTAACACCACCCACACCTGTACAGTACTTTCCTACAAATGTGGAGGTTCTCAACAAAAACATACCTAAACAAAAGAGACCTCCGAGGCAAAAGCACACACGCACATCACAACACCAATCACCACACATAGTACACATATCTGTGTCTCACAACTTCTAAGGCTCAGCCACAAACCCAACATACTAGTCATAGGAGACTCTATCATGAGACACACAGATGTGCCCTTCACCAAGCTAGACAAGGGGAAAATCACGGTAAGTTCCTTGTCAGGTGCTAGACTCCACCATATTGCTCACGCACTCAAGTCTCTCAACAACAGGTACGGTTATGACTCTGTTGTAGTCCATGTTGGGGTGAATGACTTGAGACATACCTCTCTGGACTATATGAAGGGAGACATGACTGAGTTTACTGAATATGTGTCCCAGGCAGGTATGTCCCTAGCCTTAAGCAGCATCCTACCATCACCTAGAATGATACCTCAGTACAAACAGAAAATGACTGACTTTAACAATTGGCTTAGTTTCTGGTGTCATTCCAAGGGGATCCAGTACTTAACAGCCTGGGAGGACATGAGTGACAGACCACGATACTTTGCCGGAGATGGTCTTCATCTGTCTCCCCTGGGCCTCAGGCTTCTGGCAAAGACTCTTGCCTCCCTATAGTGCCTTTTTAGGCAAAGTCATGAGGACAAAATTACCACCGTGAAAAATTCTTCTAAATGAAATTTAAAGATCATGCTGCTAAATGCTAGGAGTCTTAACATGAAACTGCACTCATTGCAAGTATTCCTCACCCTGGAAGATGCTGATATTTGTGCAGTCACTGAAACCTGGTTCAAAATTGTGGAGATCACCCCAGCCTTACCTGGTTCTTGTCCTACCATACTTTCAAATCCTAAACAGAAGGCTACAAAGCCAAAGGAGGTGGACTTTCAATATTTATCAAAGACATACACACCTGCAGGCTGGTCAAACAGTATGATGCACAAGAGACCCTCCAAGTGTAGTTAACTGTTGAAAAAACACCTATTCAAATCATAGCTAGCTACAGACCTCCAACCACGACTCAGGAGGCCCACTCCACCTATCTGTACTTACTTGAATCCATCAAGATTCAACTCTCTAACCTGATCCTGGGCAACTTTAACTACCCAACCATACAGTGGAAGACCTATTCTAGCTCAAACACAAATGCCCAGAGATTCCTCAACTTCGTCAATGCCAATGTATTGGATCAGTTGGCTGACACCCCCACAAGAGGTGAAAATATCCTGGTCCTGGTACTAAACAACATGGGTAGCCACAGTAGCATCCCTACAGTGTCATCCTCCTTGGTAAGATCTGATCATAAAGCAATCACTTTTGAAGTCACCATCTCCCCTGACCACCCCCCCCCCCATTGCCAGGGTCAAACAAAAAAACTTTTGCAAATCTGACTACAACCTCCTGAGAGCAGGTATAAGCAGCTTCACAGCCACCATCCCTTCAATGGAATCAAGCACTAATGTCCAAGCCTACACCAAAAAACTATATGAACACCTATATAGCTGCATGGACTCAGCAATTCCTGACATAACCAAATCATCTTCCTCAAGGAAGAGTAAACCTGTCTGGTGGACAGCAGCAATAAACAGACTATAATAAAAGGAAAAAAATTGCTGTCCTGGACCAAGAAGGAGCAGGTGACAAGTTGGAAGCAGTCTCTCCTTTGTCTGAACAAGCAAATAAGGTCACTGGTGAAATCCCCTAAGGCTAACTTTGAGTCCAAACTGGCTACATCCACTAAGGATAATCACAAGGCCTTCTTTGCATACGTCCACAATCTCAAAGGTAACTCCCAAATCTGCTCTGAAATGGTGGTCAAGAATACCACATATACAAACACCATCGGTATAGCCAAACTGCTGGCAAACAAGTTTAGTGAATCCTTCACCCCCCGACCCCCATCAGAAAACCAGGACATCCCCAGCACCTGCCCCTTCCCCTCATCACCAGGGAGCAGGTTATTAATGCTCTCTCAAAGAAATACAAAAAAAAAAAAATACAGTCTCCATGGGACCCGGCAACATCCCTGGCTGTGTCCTACATGAACTCAAGCAAGAGCTCTCAGCACCACTATGCACCCTATTCAACCAAAGCCTGTGCACCTTCTTCATCCCACAGCCACTGTCATCCCTTTGCACAAAGGTGGGGCGTCCAATGACCCAGGGAATTATAGGCCCATCAGCCTAACTAGACTGATCTGCAAGGCCATGAAATGCATTATCATGAACATTATAAACGAGGACATTGGCAACCTCCAAATGTTTGATCCCCCACTGTTTGCTTATGTCAAAGGGAGATCATGCCTGTTAAACTTGGTTGCCTTCTTTGAAACAGTCACAAAAGCCATGAATGAGGGCAAGACAGTGCACACCACCGACCTTGACCTAGCCAAAGCCTTTGACACTATTCCCCACTCGAGTATAATAGATAAACTGTCCCAGCTATGCATCAACCCATATGTTACCAGATGGGTAGCTAACTGGCTCACTGAGAGAACCCACTCAGTCAAAATTGGGGAAGCCACCTCTAGTACTACACCCGTAACAAGTGGTCTACCCCAAGGATTGGTCTTGGGGCCTCTACTCTTTGGGATATACTTTTCTGAGGTGCAAGCCAAAACCAGTGGTCTGTGGCTGACCAAGTTTGTAGATGACTGCAAGCTGGACACTGCCATAAATTCCCCTAGCGATGTTAACATCCTCCAAGAGGGCCTTAACCAAACTAATGACTGGTGCCAGAAGCATAGCCTCAAACTGAATGCCAAGAAATGCATCATTATCCCCTTTGGGGAAAATGGTGTCCCCACTAATTAACACATTAATAACAATGTACGAAGCATGCAATCAGTCATGAGGGACTTCAGCACCCAAGTTGATAGTGATCTGACTTTTGACCACCATATTCCCTCTGTTGTACGGAAGGCTTTCTACATGGCCCACCCCATAAGTAAGGGTATTTCATCCAGGAACAAAGGGCTCTTGACATCCCTGTACTCCTCCCTTATCAGACCCATTATTGAGTACAATGCCACCTTCGGCATGTACTTTGCCAAGCACATGCAGCAGTTGGAGAGACCACAGAAGTTCCTGAACAGGAAAATCCATGGTCTCAAACACCTATCCTATACAGATAGGCTAAAAGCCCTGTCCCTCTACACAGTCTCATACAGACTGCTTAGGGGTTACCTGTGTCTGGCATACAAGACCATCTCAGACTCAGATTTGATGGAGTTGCTGGATATAAGTAAGTCAAACTCCACTCGCGCAACCCACACACAAGGTCTCAACCTGGTCTGTGACATTAATAGAACTTGTTAGCGAGATAGGTTTGTGTCCCAACAACTCCCCCATCTATAGAATAGACTTCCTCTCCATGTCAAGCAGAGTACCTCACTAGCACTCTTTAAGAAGAACCTGGACAACTGGATGGGATACAGAAAAATATACCCTTGGGATCACACCTGTGTCCCTGCTGGACAGGAAAAACAGGTGCTGACTTTGTGGGAAGATGGGTGAAATTCTTGGCTAGACTTATAAGGGCTTCCAGGCCAATAGCCTAACATCGTCCTATGAACCTATAATCTGAGCCACAGGTCAGGCTGCCATACCCTTCGGTATAGTAGAAGAAACATTGCATTCCATTTTTGTGCATGCAGTGCACTGTGGAGGCATGCATTTTATTGTAGTAACTTCTGGTTGCACCTAAATGAAGTATCAGCATCTGTAGTGTGTGCATTCATTTGAATAAATAAATATGCTTTTTCCTCATTTAGATAACAGTTTGATGCTGCTGCCCCTAACCCACACTGCCCCACTGATATCATAGCAACACCAGGTCACAAGGTCAGTGGCTCACTGACTGTGTGTTAGCTTAGCTAAACTGCACTGTATCTCCACCTAACTTGCTGACCTACTTAATTATTCATTAAGCTTCAAAGACTTCATTCTGAATATAAGTATTAGCCTGAAACAGAACATAATAGTTTGGTAAAAGCCTTTTTCAGTTTATTGGGTAAGCCTAATTGCATTTTTCCATGCATGTTTTGACATGTTAAACTGCTTCTTGAACTAAATGTTGTAGCATATTTTTGCATCTGGAAATATTTATTTTTTAGCACATTCTTGTATCTGTAAATATGTATCGTTCATTTCTTTTTTTTTTTTTCAATAATAATTCTTTATTTTATTTTTTCCAAAGTATGAGCGAGTATAATGGCGTTATATATTAAATCATCAATCATAAAAATAATAGCTTCTGAAGGGAATGTATCGTTCATTTCTAATTCACCTAGGATGCACCTGCAAATGGTCTAGTGAGATAGTGCACTACCCCGGTAAACAAATAGAAATAAATAAAAAAATAAATATTGCTCTTACTTTCTGAATATAAAACATGGCTGTTAACACTGCATTGTATTGTGGTAGAAACAAAGTAGCTATTTGTGGGACTATTGGGAAGAATTTCTGTTCAAAAGGTGGGAATAATGTTAAATCCTAACAGTGATGGTACAGACAAGCAGAAGGTGAGAGTGTAGAAAAGGGAAATATAACAAGTTTAACCCACAAATTTAGTGGAGTTTGTCAGAGTTGAGATATTTGAATTTACTTAAATTGCCTGTGTTAACTGAATTACGAGAAACATTTTGGTTTGTAAACCAGTTTACTTGAGTTATAGAGTGACATGTAATCTAGGATTAGAAGAGTTGTATGCTTTGTCCCTTTAAATGGAGGCGGTCACCTCTCAACACATTGTACTTCCTGTTCTCCGAAAATGAAACTAAAAAGGACAAAATTGCAATAATCATGGCTTGCAATGTGCAGAATGGAGTTGAAGAATATTCAGTTTTTCTGGATTTTAACACTAGTCCTGTAGTTTCTGTTTTAACAACGTCGACCTGTTAGGAATTTAGACAGGAACTTATATGAACAGTTGCACAGTAAACTGACAGCTAGCAGATATGGTTCGAAAGTCACAGAGAGTGAAGCTTGAACACACAAGGCAAGGAAAAAAATGCAGAGAAAAAGCAGAGATGCAGAATCAGTGTGGCACAAATAGGAGACCAGAGCAGTGCTGTGGGGCGCACAGACGGAAACTAGAATTGTTTTGCCAGGATGATGAGGCCTTTATCTGTACCCTGTGTGTTCCCAGACATTCCAGCCACAGTTTTGCATTTTTACATGAGGTAGTCAATGTGTATAAGGTAAGGTCAGTGCCTGATTAACATAAAGTAACAAATTCTATACATGGGATGAGCTGATATGCTTTTTTTGTGAATTTTCAAGCTTAGAAGTCTGTATTGCTTAGTTATTATTATTATTACTATTACTAAAACTAATACTATTTCTTTTGGTGCTTGCTGACTGCAGAAATATATAGGTTTTCCTGTACATGCTGTGAGCTGGGCAGTTATTACTGCAAGACTCTCTTCAAATCGTTATGAGGTGCTCTGTGCACTGCTGTCCTAAACATATGTGTATACACAAAGACTTATATGTGTATGTATCAATTATAATGTAGATGGATACATAGTCAGAAAAGAGAAAAAAGTGGGCTTTTACCATTAGTTGGTTAGTAGTTTAGACAGTGGTAAAAGTTCATTGCACCATATTAGAAAAAGAGGCTTCACTGCATTCAGATGTTCCAAGACAGGTGGAGTTCATGTCGGACCCTACCTAATTCAGTTCTTTTAAATAGTAAACCAGGACATTAGAACACAAGGAAGCAGTGGGTGTGGCTGCTTAGACTTTCACAAGGAATATAAGATGGTTAATCACAAATAATGAATAAATTACAATGACTTGGTAAGGTCATAAAGGGTCATAAGGAATGTATTCCAGTCTGAACAAAGGCTGGTGACAAGTTTACCACATGGGTCAATACTGAGGCTGTATGGGTTAATACTGAGGCTATCCACCTCTGTGTCTTTATAAGAGATGTTATAGAAGGACTAAAAGGGAAGGTTAACCTTTATACCAATGATGTAAAGTTATAAAGCGGGCTGTTACAGCCAGGACCGGCCTTTGGTCAACTCGTGCCCCAGGCAAAAGGACTCCACAGCACCCCCCCCACACACACACACCATCCAGTGCCCCCATCCTGGTCTATCTATACCATCGAGATTACTGAAAAAGCACCCCTGCTAGAGTGGCGCCCTAGGCGGCCATCTAGTTGGCCTATGCCTAAGGCCGGCTATGGATACAGCTTAACGTTCTGAAAGGACGAGGGGCTGGAGTGACTAGATGATACCTGGCAGCTTAAGGTCAGTCACAAAATGCAATATAATGAATGCATAAAGCAGGATTGGCCTTAGGTCAGTTGGTGCCCTAGGCAAAAGTGCTCCACATCACCCCCCACCACACTACCTGGTGCCGCCATCCTGGTCTGCCTACTCAAATAAATACTGAAAAAGTGCCCCTGCTAGGGTGGTGCCCTAGGCAGCCATCAAGTTGGACTATGCCTAAGGCCGGCTATGGCATCAGGGAAGAACGAGAAGGGATGGACAGCACAGATAGACAGGAAGTAATCGTAATAGCAAATCTCTGTCTGTCTCTCTTTAGCTAGGAGGACCCTTTTCAGCCATGACATGGGCCAGCAGACTGTGCTCGTTGCACAGGTATGACAGTGCCTGGAATGAAAATATTAACAGCAAAATGGTGTGACACAGGTAATTATTAATGACACTCTGAAAACAACAATCAATAGTCAGAAAGAAATGACACTGTGAAGTCGATCCGGGAGAAGACAGTAACATGTATGGTAGATAGACAAGTACATTAAATGACAAATTGATGTTCAGGTGACACTCGTAATTTTGGATACTCTTTGTTAAAACATGAGAGCAGTATGTGCAGCTATTGTACCTAGGTGTGAGGGGGCTTTGATCTAAAGTTTAAAAAGAATGTAGTGTGTGAGGACAGCAAGAAAGAAATGCTGTAGGGGTATAGTGGATAAAAATGGTACACACCCCTGTTAAAATGCCAGTTTTTTTATGAGACCACAATAAATCATTTCAAAACTTTTCCCACCTTTAATGTGACATATAAAATGTACAATTCAATTGAAAAACAAATCTGTTAGGGGAAAAATATAAAAAGTAAAAAACATACAATAAGCTGGTTGCTTGTGTGCACACCCTTAAACTAAAACTTTGTTGAAGCACCTTTTGATTTAATGACAGCATTCATTCTTCATGGGTGCACACCTGCCATCAATTAAAGAGACTCTGATTAACCCCTAATAAAGTTAAGCTGTCCTAGTAGGATTTTCCTGACATTTACTAAGTCGCCTGCTACAGTAAAAGCCATGGTTCACAGAAAGCTTACAAAGCATTAAAGAGATCTTATTGTTGAAAGGTATCAGTCAGGAGAAGGGAACAAAAAATGTCCACAGCATTGAAAATACTATGGAACACAGTGAAGACAGACATCAAAAAGTAGAGAAAATATGGGGCAACAGTGACTTTGCAAAGAAATGGACGTCCCTCCAAAATTGATGAAAAGACAAGACGAAAACTGGTCAGGGAGGCTGCCAAGAGACCTACAGCAACACTGAAGGAGCTGCAGGAATTTCTGGCAAGTACTGGTTTTGTACTACATGTGACAACAATCTCCCGTATTCTTCATATGTCTGGACTATGGGGTACGGCTGCAAGATGGAAGCCTTTTCTTACACAGAAAAACATCCAGGCCCAGCTAAAATTTGCAAAACAATACATCAAGTCTCCCAAAAGCTTGTGGAAAATGTGTTATGGTCTGATAAGACCAAGGCTGAACTTTTTGGCCACAATTCCAAAAGGTACATTGGCGCAAAAACAACATTTTGCATCACCAAAAGAACACCATCCCCATGGTGAAGCATGGTGGTGGCAGTATCATGCTTTGGGGTTACTTTTCTTCAGCTGGAACTGGGGCTTTAGGCAAGGTGGACGGAATTATGAACAGTTCCAAATACCAGTCACTTTTGGCCCAAAACCTTCAAGCATCTGCTAGAAAGCTGAAGATGAAGAGGAATTTCACCTTTCAGCATGACAATGACCCCAAGCATACATCCAAATCAACAAAAGAATGACTTCACCAGAAGAAAATTAAAGTTTTAGAATGGCCCAGCCAGAGCTCAGACCTAAATCCAATAGAAAGCTCCGTCATTGTCCATGCTGGTGTGAATGACCTGAGACGTACCTCCCTGGACTACATGAAAAGAGACATAGAGGACCTCTCTGACCATGTAGCCCAGGCTGGTATGTCCCTGACCTTGAGTAGCATCTTGCCTTCACCAAGAATGATGCCACAGTATAAAGACAAAATGATCAGTTTCAACAATTGGCTAAAGTATCGGTGTCATTCAAAGGAGATCCAGTGTCTGTCAGCCTGGGATGACATACTCGACAAGCCACGTTGCTTCGCTAGGGACGGCTTGCACCTGTCACCCTTAGGCTTTCGTATACTGGCCAAGGCTTTTGCCACCCCCATAGTGCCTTTTTTAGGCAAGGCTCAAAGGACAAACCCACCTCCATAGACAACCCAAAGATAAAAAAACTAAAGGCAATGCTACTCAATGCCAGAAGTCTAAACCTCAAAATGCACGCACTCGAGACTCTCCTCAGTATGGAGAAAATCGATGTCTGTGCAGTAACAGAAACCTGGTTCAAGGCTCCTGAGAGCACTCCAGCACTACCAGGTTATAACTCATACCATGCGTTTCAGTCTCAAAACTCAGACCGAAGCACAAAAGGAGGGGGAGTATCTATATTCCTCAAAGATACCTACACCTCTAGGTTAGTGGCACTGCACGAAGCATCATAAATCATCCATGTGCAACTAACAGCGGGCAAAACTGCCTTTCAGTTTGTAGCCTGCTACAGAACACCCTCCCTATTACAGGAACCCCACTTGGCATTCCTGAGAACACTGGAGAATATGAAGGTCTCTCCAAACACTATGTTATTGGGTGACTTCAACTACCCAAACATTGACTGGGAAAACTACTCAAGCCCAAACACCCTCGCCCAACGGTTCCTTGAATTTATAAACTAATGCAATGGAACAACTGGTCACCATTCCCACAAGAGGGAATAACATATTGGACCTGGTCATCACCAACATGGGGACTCTATGTTCCACACCAGAGGTAAACCCCTCATTGGTAAGATCAGACCATAAACAAATTTCCCTGGACATCCATATCCCGTCCCCACCCCCAGCCAAGGAAATCACTGTAAAGAATTTTCTCCAAAGCCAACTTTGCACTTCTCAAGACTGAGGTGGAATCCTTCAAAGCCCCTGGGCCAGAGGATAATACAGCCCAATCCGCAGAATCCTTTACAAATGCATTCTATGAGCACCTGCAGGAATGCATGGATCGTGCTATCCCAAATAAAACCAATACTCACTCCTCCAAAAACAGGAGACCGGTCTGGTGGACCCCGGCCATAAATAAGCTATACAACAGAAGGAGGAAGCTACTACATGACAGAGCAAAATCCCAAAAAGGGAAGGCATCTCCAATCAGTATTAGCAAGAAACTTTGATCCCTCATAAAATCATCAAAGGCCAGTTTTGAAAGAAAAATTGCTCTAGACACTAAAGATAATCACAAGGCCTTCTTTAGTTATGTCAGAAACATGGGCGGAAACTCCCAGATATGCTCTGAATTGATGCATAACGGTACAAAATATACCAAACCTACAGACATGGCCAACATCCTGGCAGACAAATTCAGTGCAAACTTCTCCCCCCTTCCCCCCCAAAGGAGCAAACGCCTATCCCAACTGAATGTAACCTCCCTGACATCACAGATGCACAGGTGAAAGCTGCCCTCTCCAAAGCAAAAAACACAGCATCTATGGGACCGGACGGTGTCCCAGGCTGTGTCTTACACGAGCTCCAAGAAGAACTGAACCCTCACATTAAGTCACTGTTCAGACTTAGCCTTACTACAGGATATGTACCCAAAGAATGGTGTACAGCTACAGTGGTCCCACTCCACAAAGGTGGTGCCACAACGGACCCGGGAAACTATCGCCCCATAAGCCTGACTAGTCTGGTCTGTAAAGCTATGGAGCGTATTATCATGGAACTCATAAACAAAGACATTGGGAGCCTCCAGACACTGGACCCTACTCAATTTGGCTTTGTTAAGGGCAGATCTTGCCTCTTAAACCTAGTTGATTTCTTTGAAACAGTTACCAAAGCCATAGACGAGGGCAAGGTAGTCCACACAGCCTACCTGGACCTCACAAAAGCCTTCAACACAATACCCCACTCGGGCATCATAAATAAGCTTACCAGCTTAAATATCAACCCCTATATCACAAGATGGGTTGCAAACTGGCTCAGAGATAGAACCCACATGGTCAGAATCGCAGGTGCCATGTCCGAATCCAAACCAGTTACAAGTGACGTCCCACAGGGCTCAGTTCTGGGACATCTCTTGTTCGGTATATACTTCTCTGATTTTCAGGCTAACACAGGGGATTATGGCTGACAAAGTTCGCAGATGACTGCAAACTGGGGACAATAATCGAATCTCCAGCTGACACAAGCATCCTCCAAAAGGGTCTCACAGAGACGGATGCTTGGTGCCCGAGCCACGGCCTCAAGCTAAATGCTAAAAAGTGCATAGTCATCCCCTTTGTGAAAAACAAGGTGCCCACAAATTACCACATAGGTGATAATCCATTAAGTACGGAAGAAGTAATTAAAGATTTGGGGACCAACGTAGATAGTAATCTCTCCTTTGATAATCACGTTGCCAAAGTGGTTAGAAAGACCTTCTATATAGCCCACCTTATCACAAAAGATCAAGAGAGGTCATTGTGCCCCTCTACTCGTCGCTCATCAGGCCCATAATTGACTACAATGCCCCATTTGGGATGTACCTTACCCGACACCTGCAGCAACTGGAGAGACCCCAAAAGTACCTCACCAAGAGGATCATGGGCTACAAACAGATGTCCTATGCAGCTTGACTAAAGAAACTCCAGCACTACTCAGTTGTTTACCGCCTTCTCAGAGGTGATCTATGCCTGACGTACAAAGCCATGTCAAACCCAGAATTAATGGACATGCTCCACCTCAAAAAATCCAAGTCCCTTAGAGCTACACGCTCCAGGGACCTAAACCTCAGCACAAAAATAAATAGGACATGCTGGAGGGACAGATTCATTTCCCAAAGGCTCCCCTCACTCTGGAATAGAATCCCAATTCATGTTAGACATAGCCCCTCGCTGACCCTCTTCAAGCGAAATTTGGACGCGTGGATGGGAAATCGCAAATTCACCCCTGGGATCTCTCCTGTGTCCCTGCTAGACAGAGGCACAGTAAACTAATCTTGAAAGGGTACCTTCTGTGGCCTACTTTACAGAGGCACAGTAGGCTAATCTAATAGGGAGGCAGAAGCCAAATACACTCTGGCTAGGCTTATAAATGCCCTAGGGCAGATAGCCTAGTATCTACCTATGAACCTATGAACAAGAGATGCCCTCGCAATCTGACAGATTTGAAACGCTTTTGTAAGGAAGAGTGGGCAAATATTGCCAAGTCAAGATGTGCCATGCTGATAGACTCCTACCCAAGAAGACTGACTGTTGTAATTAAATCAAAAGGTGCTTCAACAAAGTATTAGGTCAAAGGTGTGCACACTTATGCAACCAGCTTATTGTACATTTTTTCTTTTTTTCTTTTCAGATTTGTTTGTTTTTCAATTGAATTGTACAGGTTATAGGTCACAAAGGTAGGAAAAGTTTTGAAATGATTTATTGTGGTCTCATTTGTATATGTATATATATATATGTATATATTAATATATTATATAGATTTAGACATAGATATCGGAATGGTCATCAGTGGTAGAGAACTGATATTTCTCCTTTTGTATAGACCATGTTTAGATCCTGTCTCGAGCTCTTTGTGAAATTCTGGACATGTCATCATTCTAAGAACAAAGATCCAATAGAGGAAGGTGACTAAACTGTGTGTGATGATGATGAGAATGAGGCTGAGCAGTCTTTTTGGTCCAGAGAACAAGTTTCTGTGTAAGTTGTCAGTAACCCAGATTTGATTAGTGAACAGACATGAGGGTGTGTGATGGGTGGAACCCATTATCAAAAGCCAAATAACTGTTTTGTTCAGGATGTTCTTGCCTAGCAACCTCATTGTAGTGATTCAGGGCTCTGTTTAGGCAAGAACATAAACTGGGGCATTTCGGGTATATGTGGTCAGTAGTAGTTTGTGTATATTGTGAGTAAACTATACTGATCTCACAATAAACAGTACACAGGGTCAATGAGAAGGACATGCCATAGCAAAAACCCAGGGCTTCCAGTGTATCATTGATGGATCTGTAGTGTAGTCCCCAGGTTATCTAATAGACAAGGAAATGGGCAACATAGGTTAGGCAAGCAGTCTTCACCTGCCATGAGAATGTACTGTCTTATATCTGAGCCACACACAAAGCATAAAAAAGTTGAATTGTTTTGCAAGGAGGCCTGGTTCTTCTCTTTTTCATCTGTAATGTATCAGATATGTCCTTCCCTTTGGAAAGGATGCAGTTAACATGTTTCCATTAAGATACAGTGTAAACAGTTTCTTCTTTTGCACACACATTTTGAGTACTTATGGACATGCTCTGTAGTTGGTCATCATAGCCTCAGTCCTTACCTGACCTTCATTTAATTTCATGCATGGTGAAGTCTTTTGTAGCCCTCAGACCTGTCACCTGGAACAGGTTCTTACTGAGGCATGCTACGTACCAGATGCTCTCACTTTTAAACATAAATTACTTTCTCACCAGAAAGAGGAACATTAAACTTGTGCTGCTGTCAAAGAGGGGTAAAAAGCCCTGCGTACAGTCCAAGTGACCCAGGTTCAAGTGAATCTTTGGTGCTTGAGTGCACAGGCACGGAGGTGAAGCATGCCCATCCTGGGGAGGTTGTGCTCTTGGAAATACAATGTAAGATCCCTTATGGAGGCTGGGGGGACATTTGAGGTGTTGTACTTTAGGGATGCAGAGCTCATGGCTGAGGCACATGCAGAGCCATGGTCAGTTTGCAGCAGTAGCCCATTACTTGACAGTCCCTGGGAATAAGATGGGAGTCTAGAGCACAGGGAACTAGCATCAAAAATACTCGCAGGCAGAAGTGCAATACCGCCCAGGTTCCTCAGTCTCCTTATTGGCCGCATACAGGGTTCAGGATTACACCAGAGGAGGCTAAAGTGGGCCCAGTAGACTAGTGGATGAAGAGAGGACCTGGAGTCAGATGAGAGTCAGCTGCAGTAAGCCAAAAAGAAGTAAAAAACATATATATATATCTTTGTACAGGTACTTTTGCCACTGATAGTCTTGTCAAGGGGTTCAGGCACCTAGGCAGCGAAATATTTCCCTGTGGTAAATTTGCCTGGGGACACATGGGTGAAATGATAGTCATCTGCAGAGAAATATGGCTGTTTGTAAATTCCCTGTGGGCAAAGATAAGCACACACTGCCATGCTCACAGCTTTAATAACCAATTGCATGGAGGCAGAAGTAGTAATGAGTGTTGTGCTCAGTGTACAGTGCATACTTATATAACTACAACACATAAAAGTGAGCTACAGGACGGAGGAAATCCTGCAGGCTACTGTAGTCACATTTATGCTCCAGTATGCATTTTAGGTAATGTTTCCTAGACACGGTGAAGGGGGTAGTGGTCCACACACATACCGATTATAAAGGCACTGCCCATTGTACACTGCATTTTTACTGCCACTGAAATGCCCTCTGGCCAGTTTGCTGCTGATGCCTGCCATATTGCCTGCTGTCTCATGTTCCCTTGGGGACCATGGACATTGTTTTTCGCCTGTGCATTTGGTTATTGAAGTTGTGGGCATGGTAACACATTCTTCTCTTTGCCCACAGGGAATTTGCAAACAGCCATATTTCTCTGCAGCTGACTGTCACTTCAGCCATATGTCCCCAGTCAAATGTACCTCAGGGAAATGTGTCACTGCCTAGGCGCCTGAACCCTTTGTCAAGCTCTCCTGCAGATTTTCATGTAATACTCTCCTGTCCTCTTCTGAGCCTAATGCTTTCCATCCTTATGTTTTAAGTAATTTTGGTTTTGCACAATAATTCGTTGTATACTTATCTTCAGTTGTGTGACCATGTGTTGCTATGATCCGGACTAAGAACAGCTAAAGTGCTGCCAACGACTCAAAACCTGCTATGTGTTTGAACAACACAACTTTACACTGTTATAGTATAACAATAACACAGGGAGCTGAGGAAACTACAGCATTTACTTAATCATTCCGAAGATATGATGGCATATCCACAGGAACATGTGTAGATATGCTGCATTCTCTACACAAAACAAGGTAAGGAAACAAATGTAAAAATAACAGGGGCCTACTGCTTAACATTGAACATTTCCTTGGATTTTCTCAGATATGTGAACCTTGACTCTAGATTATTGTCACTGTTAAAGTAACATCTCAACACCAAATGCAAAAAATGGGAAAAGGAGTTGTGGATGGATGTACACTATTAAGTTAAGTTTGGCATAACTTCTGTGAACTATTGCCCTGAACCGCAGTTATCATAAACCATTTATTTTAATTTTTTTCTGAATGTGGACATGTAGTTTTGTTGTTGATTTAGCAGTGCTTCATTTTGCTGTTTCACATCATTAGTAATTTTTAATAGTTTTCAACAGCACTTGTCAGTTTTTCTCTAACAGAGCATATACTTCACTTGTTTATAAATAATCCTCTGAGCTCAGAATATCACAGAAAAAAACATGACCTACAGTGTGTGCATGTTAAATCTGAACCACTAAAATAGTTGGATAGCAAATCCAACACTTTATGATTGACCAGTTTCATCTGTAACTTTTAATGTAGACTCTTATCAGAGTAGTTAACAGTTAAAAGTAAGATTATATATGAGTGAAGTGGATTTGGTCCACTCCTTATTAGACTGAATAGTGTTTCTTTGTGCAAATATGAGTGAAAGCCAAATTGATTGCATATAAGGTCACCTGGAGTATTAGCAAATGGTCTGAGTAATTTCATCGCATGAGAGTGGATGCAGAAGTGGTTAGATGAATGTGGGGGTTAAGAAAGATAATGGTGCTGTTGCTTGTGGGAGCTGGCTGGTGTCTGATGAAGGGTGTATCCTGTGCTTCTCAGTGTGTGTGTGTGTGTGTGTGTGTGTGCTTCTGTGACCATGGAGTAAGCTTAGCATGCATACATTTATGCGGTGTGGGGGCCTGCCCTTCACATGGGAGTACAGGTTGACTTGCCCCATACAAAAATAGGTGCTAAGTATTTTTATTTGCTGCTGTGTTTTTTTACATCATAAAATTATATATACAGATACTGTGAAAAAAATGTTCTTGATCTTTCTTTCAGTCTTTAATGTCATTCTAAAGAATAATATCATAAAATGGGGTGTAAGCTTTAGAATTCACCAAATAGTGTAATAAAGTCAAGAGACTCGCAGTCCTTCCCAGCCACTCCTTTCAAACCCACATTTCATGCATCTAATCTTATATTTAATGGGATTGATAATTTATACTCTCCCATTTATTCATTAATCTCACTTTGTTGCTGGTCTTCTTCCTGACCATCTCCTTTTCCCACTACCCATCTATGCTTCAATGTACTTTTGATTCTTCTAGTTTGCTCCTTTTTTTTTTTTTTTGTTCCTGTCACTCAAGCACTTTTCTTTGGTACAATGGAAAAGATTTCTGTGACAAAGTTTGTCTGTGTGCATTATTGTTGTTAGAAGAATGAGAAGCAGAGTCCACTTTTGCTTGCTGGCTCACTGTTTGTTTTGTAAACGTTTTGTATCCTCCTTAGCCTGTTCTGCATCCAATAATGTCTGAGCCTCCAGGAAAATATATTCTGAAAAAAGATGGATATGTAAATTAGAATTTCATGCCTGTTTCTTGACATTCCCTGATTGCTGGGATAAATTTGCTTCTCTTCTACCTGGTGTACAGTGAATAATCCTTTCTCACAGTCTGCTGTCCACAACATTTAATACTGTTTCCTTCATCCACAGTTTTAGAACAGCAAAAAGACTTCATGGACCACCAGACTGTAGTAAAAACATAGAACTTTTAATACAAAATGTAAGCGCTTTCAGGATACACCCTTTGTCAGACATATACAAGAGAACAAACAAAAACCTTTTTAAAGGCATTTAAAAATCAATAAACCAATAAGCATCAAGATCTAATCATCTAAGTCACAGGTCTACGCCTCCTAAGAGCAGGTTTTAAAGGTACCACTCCACTGAGTCCTAGACTTCTGTCAGCACCTAGCCTTCCAATCCATTGTATCTCACAGTATTCAGTCTGACTGACAATATCAGCCCCTCTGGCCTTCACCTTAACCAGCTGTAAAACCATCAAAATAAAGTGGTGTCCTGGATGTTCTTTAATATGTTGAAAAAGAGCATTATGTATCTTGCTCAAACATATGGCTGATAAATGTTTCAGGATCCTATCCTTAAGTTTACAGTTGGTCTTCCTGACATAAAATGACGTGCAGCACAGACACCTAGCCAGGTACACAACATTCATTGAATTACAATTTGCCAACAGTTTAGGTTTAAATATCCTATTGTCAATAGGATGTACAAATTCTTGAATTCTAGATATTAAAAGGCATGCTTTACAGTACTGACAGGGATATGTACCCATTTTATCTGCTTGCTGTTCAAGTACCTTCTTTTTATCATAGTTCTTGTCACACAGGATCTGTTTAAGATTCCTGTTCCTCTTAAAAAACAAAATTTGGTGCTGTTCCCACTAGTTCTTTTAAAGTATCATCCATTTGTAAAATTTTCCAGTTACCCCGTATTACATCACAAATCCCTTTTATGTCCTTACTATACTTAATATATAAATTCAGTTTACTTCTAGGCTGAGCCTGCTTTCTGAGTTACTTGTCCCATATTCAATACCTTTCTTAGAGAACCATGGTGCTGCCACTGTATCTCTGCTCTGTACAGCATTAAAACATGCTTTTCCACTTCCTTAGTGCAGTACCCCCTCTCAGCAAATCTAGTACTCAAAGCTGCTAATTCCTAATTTAAATCACCCTCATTCGTACAAAGTCATGAGTCTCTAACAGCCTGCCCTTTGATAACATTATGAAAAATGTTGTTGGGGTGCATACTGTCATTAGCTAGTAGGCCATTCCTTCAGCATGGTTTTCTAAAAATCTTGGTGTTAAAATGATTCAACTCATCCCTTTGTAACACAACATCCAAAAAGATAAATTTCATTATAGGAGTACTGCATAGTAAAACACAAAAAAATTAGTAGTGGATTCTAAATAAGATATAAAATTGTTCAAAGCTTCAGCACTACCTTCCCATAACAGGAAGACATCATCTACAAAGTGGGTGTAGAATAATAGTGAATATTTCCATTCATGATCTTTATTGAACAAAAACACATCCTCCCACTGGGCAAGCACCAGGTTTGCGTATGAATTGGCACAGGGGGTGCCCATGGCAACCCCCCCATCTCTGCTAATAATGTTGCTGTTCAAACAAAAAGATATTGTTTTCAAGTACTAATTGCAGTAAGTATACTACCTGCATCATCATTTTCTTATCCAAAGTGCCATTAAGCCTTAAAAGCTGTTGCACTGCCTGTATTCCTTTACAAACCTAACCACGTTAATCACAAATATCTCCATTTGTTCCTTTTTTGGGTAGTTCACAGAGTGAATTTACAGACAGAGAGGTTCTGTAATCAAGGGACATGGGTGCCACTACAGGGATGAATTTGCATTCTCCCATCCAATTATCTAAGTTGCATTTGAATAGGGTCAGAGAGGAGCTCTGTTTTACGTGAATAGGGAATCTATTCCAGAGAAGCGACAATCTCTGGGAGACATATCTGTCTCTCCAGCATGATCTGTTAATGTCACAAGCTAGATTGAGATCCCTAGAGTGAGTGATCCTTGAGCCATTTGAATTATGGATGTGCAGTATTTCCATTAGGACAGGATTGGAGATTGCCCTGTAGGTCAGGCACAAGTCACCTCTCAGCAGCCTATAAAATACAGAGTAAAGTGACATGGCTTTCAGCCTGTCCACAAAGGTCATGGTTTGGAGTTCCTGTGTTTTCTTATTGAGAAACATCTGAGGTTTCTGCAGCTGCTGCAGTTGTCTGGTGAGGTAACATACAAAAGGGTGCATTATACTTTATTAGTTGTCTGATGAGGGTCAAGTACAGTGGAGTTATAACATCCCTTGACCTACATGCTATACCATTGCTTATGAGGTGTGCTACTTAGAAGGCTTTCCTTACCACTGTGGAAACTTTATGGTCAAAGTTCAGATTGCTTTCAACCTGTATTCCCAAGTCTCACACCAGTGGGTTTGAACTCGGGGGTGCTGTCAGTATTGTAATTTATGAGGAATTCTGTTTTGCCAAAGGGAATAATAATGCATTTTTTCTACATTTAGTTTTAGACTATGGCTTTGGCACCAGTAATTTTTTTTTGTATTAGCCCTTCTTGTAATATGTTGACATCCTTGGGGGATTCAATGATTGTCCCATATATATCTATATATCGGTATATCTGTCTCTATATCTGTCTATATGTCTGAAAGTTTTTTTCACTGTCTGTTTCCAGCTTTTGTGTTAGATGCATCCACTAATATCTGGCAATTTGATCCTTTATACAGTTGTTTCTTGTCATCTCCACTTGGACCCATGTTAATGAAAACCCTCAAAAGAAACACCTCAGCACTCCCCCACAATCTATTAATTTAAAATAAGCACACCAAACTATGCACATCTTCAAATAATGAAGTTTAATCTTCTTGATAGGAGCAATTGTCCTAAATCAACAGCTACACCCATAGGCATTAACTAACCTAAAATTAAGGTTATGTGTGCTAAAGCACATGTTACAGCCTCTGCTCCTACCTACACTAATTGTTGCCTGTTCTTGGCTTATCTTTATTCCCCTTCAAGATGTAAAAGCAGCTTGTATGCTTACAGAAAACATTACATTTTTGCCTTAAGAAAAAGTGCTGTCTTTAAATAAAAACCAAACTATGCATTTTTCTAGTATATGCATTAAAGTGCTTAGTTACAAGGAAATATGTTACTTATTATTCACTTCCAGTAATTTCAAGCTTTATTTACTAAGTTGCTTTCCTTGTACCTTTTAATTTTACATTTCTCTCAATAAATGATGTCCAGACCTCTTGATTTATTTCCTTTACCTTTAGTCAGCTTGTTTCTGTGGAAACATAAGAGGAGAATATACTTCTCAGCTCTCACTAAACATTTATTTTCTAGAGGAAAACTATTTTTTTTAAATTGTGTTTATCTCTTTTTTAAAACCCATCTGCTTACATATAAAACTTATCATTAGATTAAGCCAAGAGCATTAATCCAGACATTCATCCATGAAACATTTAATCTCTACGTATATTATAATCAGTGTATACTTTTATAGTCCATTCCCTCCCAACAGCCCAGGAGTACAACTTATTAATGTAAACATGCTTTTGTCCAGCCTTTCTTCTCTTTTTACATTGTAATGCTTACATTTCTTAAAACTGAGAAAAAAAATATTTTAGTATCTTAATCACATGCAACAATCACTGAACATGCTTTACTATATAACATGCAATTTGAATTATGACATTTTTTATTTACATACTGTTAAGAAGAAAATTGTTTTACTTACAGTTACTTTTTCCCCCCTTTTCTTTTTTTCCTTTTAGTGTCCTTCCAAACATTAATGACATTGGACCCGACCCAGTTTGGCTTCGTCAAGGGAAGATCATGCCTTTTGAAATTGGTCGACTTCTTCGAAACAGTCACCAAGGCCATTGATGAGGGAAAGGCAGTCCATACAGCCTACCTTGACCTTGCAAAGGCTTTCGACACAATACCCCACTCGGGTATTGTAGAAAAACTTACCAGCTTAAATGTAAACCCATATGTCACAAGATGGGTTGCAAACTGGCTTAAGGACAGAACCCACAGGGTTAGAGTTGCTGGCGCTATGTCAGACTCCAAGCCGTCACAAGTGGTGTCCCACAGGGCTCGGTCCTTGGCCCCTATTGTTCGGCATCTACTTCTCAGAAGTACAGGCCAACATGGGAGGACTTTTGACAAAGTTTGCAGACGACTGCAAACTGGGCCATAGTGGAAAGTGCATCGGACACGGATATCCTTCAGAAGGGACTCACGGAAACAGATAGCTGGTGCCAGAGCCATGGCCTGAAGTTAAACGCCAAAAATGTATAGTCATACCTTCGGAAAAACAAGGTAACCCCAAGCTACCATATAGGTGGCAATCCACTAAGCACAGAAGAGGTTATCAGGGACCTGGGGACCCAGGTTGACAGTGGCCTTTCTTTTGACACTCACGCTAAAAGTGGTTAGAAAGACCTTCTACATTGCCCACCTGATCATGAAGGGATTCACATCCAGATCTAGTGAGGTCATTGTTCCCTGTACTCTTTACTTATCAGACCAATGATCGAGTACAATGCCCCATTCGGGATGTATCTCACCCGACATCTGCAGCAATTGAGAGACCCCAAAAGTTCCTCACCAAAAGGATAAAGGACTCCAAAATCTGTCATATGCTGCCAGATTGAAGAAACTCCAGCTCTATTCAGTCGCATACCGCTGCTCAGAGGTGACATGTGCCTGACATACAAGGCCATGTCCAACCCGGAATTAATGGACATGCTCCACCTCAAAAATCCAAATCCACCAAAACCACTAGAGCAAGCGACTTAAACCTTAGCACGGATATAAATAGGACGTGCTGGAGGGATAGATTTATCACTCAGAGACTCCCCATGCTGTGGAATAAAATCCCGGTCCATGTGAGGCAGAGCACCTGACTCTGTTCAAGAGAAATCTTGACCTGTGGATGGGAGATCGTAGGTTTACTGAATCATCTCTGTGTCACTGCTGGACAGAGGCACAACAAACTAATGGGCACAGTATTTTTTCATATAAGGGGTGGCGTAAGCCACAAAAATTTGGGCTAGGCTTATAAATGCCTTAGGGCAGATAGCCTAGTATAAACCTATGAACCTATGAACCTATGAGGCGTGGAACATGAAATCAACCAAAAATCCAATCATTCTCACCCTTATATTTCGCAAATGTCATTGATGCTTTGTAGTCTCTCTTGTATACACTAATTTCAGTGTTGTTGGTCTTGTTCATGTTCATCTCATCTCCTAGCTCCAGACTATTGTTCAGGTCTAGGTTACTCCAGATTCTTCTAGTCAACTTGGGTGATTTTTCCTGTCTCTCAAACATTTTCCTTTTGAACATTGGAAAAGGTTTCACTTGTAAAGTCTCTTAATAAGCTTTGTTATCAGAGGAATGAAAAGCAGAGTATGTTTCTGTTTGATGACTCACTTTTTGTTGGGACAAACTTTTGAATTTCTTCCTTAGCCTGTTCTGCATCAAAAAATTACTTTGATCCTCCAGGAAAAAAATATTCTGAAAGAAGTTGGATACTGTAACTTGAATCTCTCCCCTGGATTGCTGGGATAAATTTGCTTTTCTTCTACCTGGTGTATAATGAATAATAATTTTCAATAAATAATGTTTTGTCTACAGTTTTTAATATTTTGCCCCTCTGCCACAGTTTAGCCAGAATCAACTCTTTCTGCTGGTATGATTGCATCTTTACTAATACAGGTCTTGGCTGCTTGCTCTCGGCCAGGCTTGGAGGATACACACGATGTGCCCTTTTTTAATTAAAAAATCCTGCTGTGGAATATTAGTCCATTTACTTATTTGTGCTTTCATAAAATGAATACAGTCTGTTCCTTCCAGTTTTTCTGGTGCAACAGAAATTTTTGGGTATTCCCTGCTTGCTCTGTCCTCTAACTCTACCATTTGAAACAGCTCTTCTTGAGCAGTCTCATACTCAACCAGCCTTTTCTTCATTTCAATCTTTGATTTTTGCAGTCTTATCAGTTCATCTTAATAACTGTTTAAAGCCTTTCCATTTTCCAACCTTTTTTATTTAAATTGATGTACAGCTTTAGTGTTTCTTTTATTTTAATCAGCTCTGAGCACATATGATTTACTTTTTTTCCTGTAAGTTACTGGAAGCCATGTTTTGTACTAAAGCTGGAGTTTAAACTGCCTTTTTCTGAACAGCTACAGGATTCATCCCAGGTGTGTTTTCTCTTCACCTTTCTCTAGTTAATTTTCTTTCAGGCTCTCTGTGTTTCTTCTTTACTGACATTCAGGCAGTGCACTTGCTAGCCAGTAACTGAATTTTACTAAAACAGGCAGAATTAGTAGCCTTTATCCATCAGTTCCTTTCCCCCCCACTAGGAGAGCTAAAATAAAACCGTTGTTCAGTATGCAGCTATCTTGGAAAGCCTTATATGCTGCTGTTTTGAGTTATGATGCTATATTGGCATACAAAAACAATGAAACGTGTTCAGTGACAGCACATCAAAAAAAAAAAAAAACAAGATTGAAGCTGCACTAGTCAAAAAAGGAAAATAAACAGTCACCATCAAGCTTTTGTGATAGTTTTTTTTTTTTTTGATTGAAGCTATTTTCAGACAAAGTCCTGTTAGGTACAGTAACTTTTGTAAGGGAGTGTATATCGTTTGTGTTAGGGATAAGCATGGGGCAAGGTTAGGGTTAGCATATGTAAGGGTGAATGGGGATGAGGCCCTCCGCACCACCTAAATAATATGTCTTAACCCACACCCTGCCCCTAACTCCAACCCTGCATAGTACTTTGTAAAAAAAGACTCTTCAGTAACAGTACCCCAAAACAGGACACACACTAGCACACATGCACAGCACTAAATTTTTCCCCTTCCCTGCTCTTTACTCTAACCTTAACCCACTAATAATCACACATACACACTCTCATTGCTAATGAAAAACCTCTGGTGTAGCTGAAAGTTTTGGAATTGGCATGCAGTCTGACATACCATAACTCCAAGAGTTCAGAGTGCATTCCATAACCCCAAGAATAACACCTACTGAACAAAACAAAAAAAAAAACACTCAATCTCCCTTCTTTCATTAACAGCTGCATTCAACAGTGTTTTTAATGAATTACGTCATCAATAAATTTTGTCAACAAAGGAACTAATCAACAATTTTACTGTGATCTGGGTTCACTTTTGTGCATGGTTGATTGCTATCTATTTTACCTGATTTGAAGGTTGCTCCTACTTGCAGTCAGCCATTCATGATATAATCATATGGCTCTAGTTCACTTCATCAATAGAATGGAATATTGACCATTAAATCTTTGAGACACTAACACTGAAAAAATAAGATGACAAAAACATCTTTTTTGCAGGGTGGACAGCTTCCAGCATCCCCAAACCCCCCTGCTAGTTATATATACTAACTCCATGATCACACTACAGTTGAGAAACAGCCATTCCCTGGTAAGTGCTATATGTCAGTATTTTGCCTTTTCAATTATTTGAATTTCAGTATTCAGGCATCTGGATTACAGGAAGCATATGCATGTATACCATCATCATCATCCCCCTTTTCCCATTTTCAGCATTGGTCATGGTGTTATGACAGCTGTCACCATCTCAGTTGATGCAATGCTACTGTCCAGCCTTCTTCACAAACGACAGACACAGACTGGATTGTCACAGATCTTCTATCATGCAGTCCATCCATCTCATTTCATCTTGCCTTCTTCCTGCCTCTCTGAATTTTTCTTCACAAGATCATTTGTTCTCTTGCACATGTGCACACACCACTGAAATGTGTTCTCTTTGTCTTTATTGGCATTTGGGAGCTTCTTTGGCTTCTGCTCTAATGTCATTAATTTTTCATCTGTCCCACAGTAAATATCTTTCTACCCATCTCAAGCACTGCATCTCCATCATCTCGGTCTTCCTTGGCTGTCACTGCCCAGGCTTTGCACCATATAGAATATTGGCCACACTACTGTTTATATGTATATTGATATATATCTATATTTTGTATAGGAATGTATATTATCTTATGTTTTATCCAATTCATGTTATATAAATACACACACACACACACACACACACACACACACACACACACACACACACACACACACACACACACACACACACATGATCGAAGTTTTAAAACTTTGAATTTCATATGGCTAAGACCATATGATCGAAGTTTCAAAACTTCGAACACCTGAAACAAAAATAAAAACAGAACAAAAAAAATTCCTGGATGTTTTTGCTGGGCGGCAAGTCTCCCTGCAACTCCCACAACCCCTACTAATTAAATCTACCAATTCTGAGATTGCTCTGCAGTGAGGAAAAGGGAAAATTTCTTATGTGCTGTAAGGCGATCTCAGTTCAGAATGTTCAAAGTTTTAAAACTTCGATCATATGGTCTCGGTCATATGAAATTCGAAGTTTTAAAACTTCGATCTTCTGAAGGGGACCAATATAAATAGGTAGGTATAGATGTGTATAGATATCTATCAGCAATTGGAGCTACATTGGTTTCTGCTCAGATGCTACTATTTTTTCACCTTTCCAACATTGTGCATCCTACCACCCATCTCAACTCTGTCTTCATCACTGTTCATATGTATGCATGCATGCATATATATATATATATATATATATATATATATATATATATATATATATGTCTGTGTGTGTTTATATATATATATATATATATATATATATATATATATATATATATATATATATATATGTATGTATATATATATATATATATATATATATATATATATATATATATATATAATGTATAAAACACACACACACACGCACACACACACACACACACACACACACACACACACACACACATATATATATATATATATATATATATATATATATATATATATATATATATATATATATATATATATATATATATATATATATATGTTCATAGGTAGGTACTAGGCTATCTGCCCGAAGGCATTTATAAGCCTAGCCAGAATGTGTTGGCTTTTGCCCCCCCCCCCCTTAGATTAGTTCCCTGTGCCTCTGTCCAGCAGAGCCACTGAAGTGATCCCCAGGGTAAACTTTCTGTTTCCCATCCACTCATCAAGGTTTCTCTTGAAGAGTGTTAGCTAGGAGCTCTGCCTTATGTAGATTGGAATCTTGTTCCATTGCATGGGAAGTCTCTGGGATAGGAATCTATCCCTCCAGCACATCCTATTTATTGTTGTTGTGAGGTTTAGATCCCTAGAGCGTGTGGCTGGAGGGGATATGGTTTTCTTTAGGTGGAGCATGTCCATCAATTCTGGGTTGGACATGGCCTTGTATGTCAGGCAGAGATCACCTCTGAGTAGGCGATATGCAACCGAGTACAGCTGGAGTTTCTTCAGTCGAGCTGCATAGGGCATCTGTTTGAGGCCAGTGATCCTCTTGGTGAGGTACTTCTGTGGTCTTTCCAGCTGTTGCAGGTGTCTTGTAAGGTACATCCCAAATGGGGTGTTGTACTCTGTGATGGGTCTGATGAGTGATGAGTAGGGGGCACAATGATCTCTTTTGATCTGGATGTGAACCCTTTTGTGATTAGGTGGGCCACATAGAAGGATTTTCTAACCACTTTGGCAATGTGATTATCAAAGGAAAGATTACTATCTACTTGGGTCCCCAGATCCCTTATGTCTTCCGTATTTAGGGGACTACCACCTATGCGGCAGTTTGTGGGTATTTTGTTTTTTCCAAAGGGGATGACTATGTACTTTTTGGCATTAACTTGAGGCCATGATTTTGACACCAGGTATCTGTCTCAGTGAGACCCTTTTGGAGCATGTCTGTGTCAGCCGGAGAGCCAATTATAGCCCCTAGTTTTCAGTAGTCTGCGAACTTGGTCAGCCATAGTCCTCCTGCACTTGCCTGTACCTCTGAGAAGTATATACCAAACAGGAGGGGTCCTAGGACTGAGCCCTGGGAAATGCCACTTGTAACTGGTTTAAAGTCGGACCTAGCTCCCGCAACTCTCACCATGTGGGTTCTGTCCGTCAGCCAGTTGGCAACCCATCTTGTGACATAGGAGTTTATGTTCAGGCTGGTGAGCTTGTCTATAATACGAGAATGGGGATTGGTGTCGAAGGCCTTTGCAAGGTCTAGGTAGGCTGTGTGTGCCACCTTTCCCTCATCTATAGCCTTGGTAACTGTCTCAAAGAAGTCCACCAGGTTTAGGAGGCATGATCTGCCCTTAGCAAAGCTGAACTGGGTAGGGTCCAGTGTTTGGAGGTTCCCAATGTCTCTGTTAATGAGTTCCATGATGATGTGCTCCATAGCCTTTCAGACCAAGCTAGTCAGGCTTACAGGGTAATAGTTCCGGGGGTCTGTTGTGGCTCCACCTTTGCGGAGCGGAATAATCGTTGCTGTGCACCACTCTATGGGTACATAGCCTGTGGAGAGGCTGAGTTTGAACAGTGTGTTTAGGTGAGGGGTTAGTCCGTCTTTGAGCTCGTATAGGATGCAGCCTGAGACACCGTCCTGTCCCATTGATGCTGTGTTTTTGGCTTTGTAGAGGGCTGTTTTAACCTGAGTGTCTGTGATTTCACTGGCTTTACATTCTTGTGGTATGGTTATGGGCCCTTTTGGGGGTGAGAGGGGGGTGAAGTTTGCACTGAACATGTCTGCCAGGATGTTGGCAATATCAGTTGGTTCAGTGTATTTTATGTCATTCTGTACTAACTCCGAGCAGATCTGAGCATTGCCACTTAGATTCTTGACATTGCCAAAGAATGCCTTGTGGTTATCTTTGGAGTCCTTGACAATTTTTCTTTCGAAGCTCACCTTGGATGATTTTATGAGGGATCATAGTTTCTTGCTGATATTGATCAGGGATGTCTTCCCTTCTTGGGATTTTACTCTTTTCTGTACCAGTTTCCTCCTTCTGTTGTATAACTTGTTTATGGAAGGGGTCCACCAGACTGGTTTCCTTTTCTTGGAGGAGTGAGTCTTGGTTTTGCTTGGGATAGCATGATCCATGCATAATTGTAGGTGCCCGCAGAATGCATTAGTAAATGATTTTGCAGCTTGGACAGCATTATCCTTTAGCATGGGGGCTTTGAAAGTTTCCACCTCGGTCTTAAGTAACGTGAAGTTTGCTTTTGAAAAGTTTTTCACGCTGGTTTCCTTGTCCGGGGATGGGGGAAGAATGTGGATATCCAGAGTGATTTGTTTATGGTCAGATCTAACCAGTGAGGGGTTGACCTCTGGTGTGGAACACCGGTCACCTATGTTGGTGATGACCAGGCCCAATATGTTGTCATCTCTGGTGGGAGTGTTGACCAGTTGGTCCAGGCCATTTGAGTTTATAAATTCTAGGAAATGTTGGGCAAGGGCGTTAGTAGTTCTCCCAGTTAATGTTTGGGTAATTGAAATCACCCAATATTAGGGTGTTTGGTAGGGCCTTTATGTTTCCCAGTGTTTACAGAAATGCGGAATGGGGGTCCTGGGACATGGTAGGTGATCTGTAGCAAGCTACAATTTGAATTGCAGTTTTGCCTGTTGTTAGTTGCATGTGGATGATCTCTGAAGCATCGTGCTGTGCCACTAACCTGGAGGTGTGGGTATCCTTGATGAATATGGATACGCCCCTGCCTTTTGTATTTCAGTCCAGGTTCTGTGGCCGAAATGTATTGTATGAGTTGTAGCCTGGTAGTGCTGGGGTGCTTTCTTAAACCAGGTTTCTATTACTGCACATATATCAATTTTTTCCATACTGAGGAGTGCCTTGAGTGCGTGCATTTTGAGGTTTAGACTTCTGGCATTGAGTAGCATTACCCTCAGTTTTTTGTTACTTGTGCTATTTACGGCAGTGGGTTTGTCTTTTGAGCCTTGCCTAAAAAAGGCACTATGGGGGTGGCAAGAGCCTTGGTCAGTATTTCAAAGCCTAAGCATGACAGGTGCAAGCCATCTCTAGCGAAGCAGCGTGACTTGTCGACCATGTCATCCCAGGCGGACAGAACTGGATCCCCTTTGAATGACACCAGAAACTTAGCCAATTGTTGAAATTGATGATTTTTTCTTTATACCGTGGTATCATTCTTGGTGAGAGCAGGATGCTACTCAGGGTCAGGGTCCTACCAGCCTGGGCTACGTGATCAGAGAGCTCTTCCATGTCTCTTTTCATGTAGTCCAGGGAAGTACGGCTCAGGTCATTCACACCAACATGGATAATGACAGAGTTGTATTTGTACTTGTTCTGGAGTCACCTGAGTGCTTGTGTTATGTGGTGGATCTTGGCACCTGACAGGCAGCTAACAGTAACCTTCTCCTTATTCAGCCTAGTGAGTGGGACGTCAGTGTGCCTGACTGTAGAGTCACCTATTATTAGTGTGTTGGGTATGTTATTTTGCCTTAAGGGCTGTGATTACATGACACACTGGTTTTGTGAAGTATGTGTTTCATGGTTTGTGTTGGGGGGTGGAGGTTGCTTGGATGTCTGCTTTGGAGGTCTCTGTTGCTTTTGCAGATTTTTATTTAGAGCCTCCGAGTATGTTTTTGTGTATTTATATGTATTTTTTGCCGGTGCTGGTTTAATGGGTCTATGTGACACTGGTGGTGCTGGTTTAATGGGTCTATGTGAGACTGGTGGTGTGATGCAAGCATTTCCCTTCTCCTCTTGACTGTCTGACGCAGTCTTGGGTTGAGAGAGCTTAGCCTCTAATTTGGCTGTATAATTGCATCTCTCGCATGTATTAGTGTTTGGTGGTAGGAGGAGAAGGTTGTCTGTGTACATGAGGCAGTTGTAACATTGCCTCAAAATGCCCAGATTCACCAGTTGGACTGGAGAGTACACCTGAAACTGCCCTTTGGACATGCCTGGATAGGTACAGTGAACTGTTTTACTGATTGGCTGGTAAGGTCAAATAGAGAGCCTTGTCCTTCTGTACAGTATAGTGGGGTCTACTGCTGGGGTTTATAAGTGCTTGCTATGAATTTTAAGCAAGTGCTGGGCTGAGAAATGAATGGCTTGAGTGCTTAAGTTGAAAGTTTGTTGAAAACGAACAAACTGATTTAAACAAGTTACCCAATTAACCAGAAAAAAAAGCTCAAAACTGAGCCCTGTTCCAGCAGTCTTCAATCAGACAAGTTCTAACTGCACACTCTTGCACTAGGGTGCAGGGGAACCTTCTCCAAAAAAAGATGGCCTGGATCAGTGCTCAAGTTATACAAACAAAGCTAGATTCAGCAGGCCTGAATCTGGTCTAAGCTACAGCAACAAGGCACACCAATTTCAGAAAGAAACAGTTCAAATAAGCAGGCAACAATAAGCCTGTGACCCGAAATTCCCAGCTCAGAATGGCAGAATCCAGCTTCTCCTCCCACAAGAGTGCAAACCACAAACCTTCTTAATGTAGAATAACTGGCCTAAAGCCCAAATGCTTAAACCAGAACTAATACACTTTCAGAATAACAGACACTGAGCCTTCAATCAGCAATTCTCAGCTTAGAAGGATGTAAGCTACCTATCGTGCCAAAACAGTGCAGACCACAAACCTTCTTAATGTAAAACCACTGGTATGAAGCCCAAGTGCTTAAACCAAAAGACGTACAATAACAGTTATCATTTAATCACATATATATATATATATATATATATACACACACACACACACACACACACACACACACACACACACACACATACACATACACACACACACACATATATATATATATATATATATATATACACACACACACACACACACACACACACACACACACACATATATATTTATATATATATAGACACACACACATTTCATATATATATATATATATATATATATATATATATATATATATATATATATGTATATGCAGATTTATCAGATTTATTTGCTAAATAGGAAAAAAAGAGATAGAAGAAGGGGAAATGTGTAGGAAAGCCAGGAAAGTTTAGAAATAAAAGAGAAACTTGGTTGATTATCAAATGAATGTTACATTTGCTTAAAAAATAAGAAGAATCTATTTTTTTCAAGATCAGCAGTTAATCAGACATTTAAAGTTAAGTGAAAAGGAAAAACAAAATGTCAGTCTGAGACGGTGTTAAAGGACAATTCCAGAATCTAAAATTCTGACCGAAAGAAATTTGTCCTAATGCCTTTCAGTTGCCACCACCCACTTACCACATCATCATCACCCCTGCTCCTGGTTTCAGTTTACTTTAATCAGCCCTGTTTTCATTCCCTCTGGTGAACACAATTAACATTATTCAGTTCCTGTCAAAGCTTTCAGTCCCAGATCACTAGGAAACCAGATCACTGGGAAACCATAAGGTTATTACATTTTTGTGTGTGTTTGCGGTGGGGATGGTTAGGCAAGAGTCTCGATGTTTTATTTTAATTGTGCAACTCTTTATTTCCTTTATTTATTCTCTAGCATAACTGCAAGCCGTGTGAGTCAAAAGAGTACAGTTTAATGAATTCATAATACATCTTAGAAGTCTTATTGACGTATTCCCCTTACTCCACTGTAAAGCAATCTCAGAATCAGTATGTTTAACTATCTTAGGTTGCTGTACTGTACAGCCCAGTTGTGACAGTAAGTTTGGGACTTCATTGTTTAATTTGAATCTATTGCTTGCTTCACATCTTTTTTTGCAACAGGTCAGAAAACCATTACACTTGGCTAGTATTCAGAGGAAAAAATGAAAACATGAACAAAAGAAGACTGCTTCTACTACAGTTTGAAACAAGTATCATTCTGATGCCTTCTACAGAGCAAGTTCATGCATAACATCATAACACTTAGCCAGCATTCAAAAATCCAGACAAAATAAAATATGAAATGAAATGAACAGAAAACTCAGTTTACTAATGTTTTAGCTTTGCACTACTCATATGCTTTCCTGCAGGGTAGCAGCAAGTGAGCTCATAAAATTCCTGAAAGGCTACTTTTCTCGGAGGATAAAAAGCACAAGTGAAACTAATGAATGACTCAGTCAGAACTGTTGTGGGTACAACTGCAGTTTAAGATGGAATTTGCCTAAGACCATTGAAACTTCCTGTAAGCACCCCTCCCCCAACCCCTGCAGTGAATGCTGGGACATGCTCAGAAAGCCAGAATAAAAATTGTATACAAAGACCATAATCAAAACAAAAAGATTTGTAGGACTGTCCCTTTAAGATATCAAGATTAAAAAAAAAGTTGTCAAGATTTTACATCAGAACTGTTTTCCAATACAGACACAGAGTCTGAAATGGTGGAATTTCCTCCTTTAATTAAGTGTACCATTGTTGCAGGAACATATATTTGTTTATAAATATAGATGTGGTGGTGGCAGAAAACATGCCAATAAAAGAAAATGTTTACGCAGTTCTGCAAAAAAATTAAGTAAGAAATGAAGTAGAAACTATAGTCGGACAGAATTTGACTGTTAACCTGAAAATGTTGTTTTGTCTCCTCGCAAAACCAGATTTTTAAAAAGCATGGTTATAATTTAAGTAAAGTAGAAAGACAGACTCTTTTCTCTGGTTCGATTCTCGGCTGGGGTGCCTTCTGTGCGGAGTCTGCATGTCCTCCCTGTGGTCACGTGGGTTTCCTCCGGGTGCTCCGGTTTCCTCCCACATCCCAAAGACATGCTGTAGGTGGATTGGACACTCTAAATTGGCCCTAGGTGTGAGTGTGTGCCTTCTGTGGAAGGTTGGGCGCCGGGCTGGCAACTCGACACTGTATAACTCCACTGCCAATCATGAGCGGACAGGTGATCCGCTGTGGCGTCCCCTAACCGGGAAAAGCCGAAAGAAGAAGAAGAAAGACAGACTCTTAAACAATTAAGTGAAGATAATGATTTAGTATTTACAAAAGCAGATGGGTGGCCAATTGTAGTCATGTCAAGGATGGAATATGAAAGGGAAGTAGAGAGACAATTAATGAACAAGAAGTTTTACAAACAATTGGTTTTGGACCCCACTGATTATATTAAGAGGGGAATAGATTAATTTCTCTGTAAAGACTGGCAGAAACAAATAGTGGATTGGCAGGTATTACAACATTTAATGGCTGATAACCCCAACTGTTTTATTTGCTTTCTAAGATACATAAGGGTGGTATTCCACTACCTGGGAAATCTATTGTTTTAGGAACAGGGTCCCTCACTGGACCCCTTTCAGCTCTTCTGTAGAAATATTTGATGCCTATCTTAAAAGAGCTAAAATATCATTTAAAAGATACTGCAGATTTTATTTATGTTATAGAAAAGTGTAAAGTACAATTTACATCTCTTATGTGTACTTTGGATGTTCAATCATTGTAAATGATTATTCCACCGTGGGGGGGGGGGGGGGTAAAGGCTGTTAGATATTTTTTGAAAAAGTCTCATTTGCATTCTGGTGAGTTTAATGACATTCTCTTAGCAATGCTGGAACACGTCATTAATAAAATTATTTTTTATTATGGACATAATTTTTTTACAAATGAGTGCTATGACTATGGGTATTATATTTGCACCCATATTTGTTGACATATTTTATAGATTTTATAGAAGAACTATACATTATAAATGATAAATGTAGCTCATTTGAGATGGAGATTTGTTTGCAGAAGCGTTTTTTAGATGATTGTTGGCTGATTTGGTATGGGGTTGATTGACAATGCATTATTAGCAATGGCTGAGGTGCTGAATAGTAATGAATTTGATGTTACATTTGTATAATCTTATAGTTTAAGAGAGACTGATTTTTTTGGATGTTAAAGTGGTAAAAGATGAATTTGGCAAAACAGGGACTAGAATATTTCGCAAGCCATTTTCTAAAAATTCCCTTCTGTTGGCCACTAGTTGTCATCCTAGAACACTTAGCAAATCTTAAAACTATGCGAAAATCACAGTTTATTAGATTGAAAAGAATTTGTAACACACAGGAGGGTTACAATAAGGAGACAGATAAAGTAAATAATTCTCTGAGGGCAAGATTATATGTTGATAGAATTATTATGAAAGCTAAAAATACGTTTTTTGCTATGAGTAGGAATAGTGTACTACAATATTATACACACAAAGGCAGGAATAGGCAGACCTATAGATGTATTTCTACATATGGAAAAAATAGTACTTTTATTAGGTCTGTTACTGATATATTTTTTTCATAATATGGTTACGGACAAATGTATGGTTAGTTATAGAAGGAGTAGAAATGTGGGTGAACATCTTACATCCTTTATGAGAAGATGGATTGGGTTATCTTTTAGAAATGTGGAGGAGATGCCTAGCAATAAAATTTGTGGAAATTGTTCATATTGACTATATATATATATATATATATATATATATATATATATATATATATTTAGAAATGGACAGTGTTTCATCAGTGAAAAGCAGAAAAGGTTTAATATTAGAAATAAAATGTGTTGTGGTACAAAATGGGTGGTCTACATCGTCACGTGCCATTGTGTGGCATTATATATAGGTTAATTCTGCTGTTTTAAACAGAGTATAGTGTTACCAATTAAGTAATTTTAGGTGCAAGAGACAGCGAGAGAACAGAGTGCATTATATAAACATAAGATGATACATGAGTGGATTACCTTTGTGTTTATGGAAATAGGTAATGTGGTTGGGGACATATTCTTGACAGGTAAGCATATCCTTAATAACAAAGAAAGGAGGTGCATTATCTCATTGGGAGCATTATTTTCCCCTGGGTTAAATAGGGAATTAGTTTAAATAGGTAATTTTGTAACATAACTAAAGAACATTTAGTTAAGACATTTCTTTTAATTTTATGTAATATATTTATAAGTGATTGTAGCAAGTGTTTTGATTGGTGGAGAGAATGTTGTGGTTTGTTTTGCATAATATATTTTCTTTCTTTTGAAATTGGATTATTTCATATATGGTGAAACTTGGGTCTGCTGCTATAAAACAAACCTTGTTTTGCAAGTTTTTGGTTGGTGCTGATTGCTTTTTTTGTCTGGAGATGTAGAGTGGTTAGTGGAAGGTTGAAATACTGAGTTAATTCCAGAGTGAAGAATGCTTTTGATAGAGTGCCAGAATTTCTTTGGGTTAGATGTAGAAGTTTGCTGAGGGTCTAAGTAATATGATTTTTTTTTTGTCTTTGATGACAATTTTTTTTTTACTAGGTTATGCAGTCCTTTATAGTGAGGCAGGTTTGTAGGAGATTTGTTTTTCTGGTATGTTTTCCAGGCTTTATCTCTATCATGCATGATGGATTTGGTGCATGATGATAGCCAAGGAGTATATATAGATTTGATTATTTTCCTTCTGGGGGGAGCTAGGCTGTTTAATATATTCTGAAATATGGAGTTGAATTTATCAACTGCTTCATCTAGAGGTAGGTATTTAAGGAAGGACCAATTTATAGAGCTTAAAATATTGGTAAACATGAGTGGGTCAAAGTTAATTAAGTCATGCATAATTTTGTATGTATGCTGTTTGAGTGGATGGGAGACAAGTCTGGTAGTACAGGTGGGATGATGATCATTAACAGCATCAGGAAGTGTAGTTTGATAAAAGTTGTTGGGGTGGGAGACAAATTCAGTCTATGACTGAGCTAGTTTGGTTGTATTTGTTGAGGAAGATAGGGTGATATATTAATCGAGAAAAGCTGACGAGATTTTTATTTATTTATTTTATTTTATTTTACATTTGTTGACCGGGCTAGTCCAGCTGGATTTATGTCCATTTTCAGTGGGAGGTAAAAACAATTTTAAAAATACAAATAATTCATAGTACAAATGTGATATGCAATGGGAAAAATAAAATGTAATCTCATATTTTATAGATCTTAATGAACTAAAAAAGCTAACTTAGAAAGTGAGGCCCAGGGAAAAAACCCAGAAAACTCCAGAGGTAAAACAGTTTTATGAATACAAATAATGCATAGTACAAATGTGTTATGCAATGGGAAAAATAAAATGTAATCACATATATTATAGATCTTAATGAACTAAAAAAGCTAACTTAGAAAGTGAGGCCTGGGGTACAAATGTGTTATGCAATGGGAAAAATAATATGTAATCACCTATATTATAGATCTTAACTAACTAAAAAAGCTAAATTAGAAAGAGATTTAGAGGAAGGTAGGAAATATAAATTTTACAAATACAAATAATGCATAGTACAAATGTGTTATGCAATGGGAAAAATAATATGTATTCACCTATATTATAGATCTTAACTAATTAAAAAGCTAAATTAGAAGGAGATTTAGATAGAGGTTAACTTGTAATCACCTATATTATAGATCTTAACTAAGCTAAATTAGAAGGAGATTTAGATAGAGGTTAACTACTAGCAATACAAAAAGGAAGGTAGGAAATATTAGAGTGAATCAAGTAATATTTACAAAGAAAAGGGATATTTTGTCAAGTGAAGAGTTGAGGTAGAGCCAGAAATTATTAAGATGTCTTACTAGTTGTTTCTTAAAGAGTGAGATGTCAGATGGAAGATTATTCCATATTTTACCTACTGAGTTAGAAAAAAGGCAGTTGCCTGCAGAATTAATAGTTTTAGTAATATTAACAAGTAGTTTATCAGAGGGTGATTAATACTGTTAGTGGGGAAATGTGTGGACAGTTTCAGCCAGTCAGTGTTAACATCTCCTAGGATAATGGTTTTATGAGAAATTTTG